>NW_027139570.1:3775000-4060000 GCF_035084215.1 Heptranchias perlo | reverse complement strand
AAATCAGGGCTTGTTGGAATGGATCAGCTCAGAGTTCGTGCTGGAGCTGTGGTTTCCAGGCCAACAGAAGTCAGTGCTTCTCACAGAAATGGGACATTCAGTCATCCATCAGATAGAACGTATTTATTATCCAGTTCTTGCAGCAATTGGAGTTCCGGGTAAGCCGTTATTTCATCTGTTAATGGTTTAAATCGGTGTTAACTCTGCTGCTGTATTGGAAAATTGTTTTTTTTTCCCCCTGCATATTTTACACAGTCACTTGTTCTGTTGTTTTGATTCAATGATGGAATGTGTTCAGTCTCTGCTCTTTCGGTATTGAGGCGCTGCATTATATCTGTCATGAATTTGTCGATCCAACCCTGGCATTGTCACTGCATTATTCTCTGTGCTGAATGTAATGGGCTAAGAGTTGGGATCAGACCATCAGGAGATGATAACAGTTTCATTTTGTGGAACTAACCTGTCCTGGAATATGTTTTCATCAATATGTTTTCAATGATTGATAATTAGACAGCTCACGGTCTCAGTGTTACAAGGAGGCAGCGGAATGTCCTCCCTCCCCAATAACATGCTTCAGTTTAACTGGGATTTCAATGTATTTATTGGTGATCACTGTTATGAAATATTATTTCATTATGTGAGTATCTGAGGCCGCTTCAGTTGTCTGGTTACTGAACTGAGTTTGCTGCTGAATCTTTCACATCTCCTTCTCTGCTTCACTGTGGATGAATTCACTGACTGTCACTGGGCTTCATTGTAAAATTAAAGGTTTTGATGTTTTGTGGTCTCAATTTGCACTTTCCCTGTTGGAATCAGCAGTCCTTCGATGTACCTGTTATTTATCAGTATAATGTTGGCGTTTTGTAAATTGAACAATCCCGCCATCTATCCCTATACCCTATAATTACAGGAGAAGGAATCTCAATTATTGTGAGATCTGCCTGGGAGAGGGATTCGATTCTGTTTATTCCATGATTTGTAGATGAAGTGAACAGTGTAGGTGAACAGCTGGAGAATCGGATGATCTGTAGATACATTAAACTATTCCACAGAGGCTTCACTATTTAACAAACTAACACTGAGAATAGGATCGGTGGAACACGGGGCTGGTGAACAGAATGCAGGCACAGGATGATAGGATTTAATCGGATATGAAAATGGACTTGAGAAAGAGAGTAGAGTGAGTGATAGAGAGGGCGACTGAGAGGGACAGCGAGAGGCTGTGGTGTGAATAATTCATCAGAATGAACTGCTGAAACTTCCAGTACAATTAAATATAGAAAATGTGATTTGAAGCTGTTATTATGATGTGGTCAGATTGGGTGAGTTTTTATTGTGGGACTCGCTCCTCATGTTTATATCCCTGCCAGGTCCTCAGTCTGTTTTTGTGAATGTTCCTTGCTTTCCAACCTAACACTAAACATAATTAAAAATTTACTTCAAAAAAAGAATCAGAAATTTCTTGATTGTAATCAATTATTCGGAAACTGTATTTTTCAAGCTCGGATCAGTTCAATAACAACGTGATTAATTTTATTAATACTTTTCATTTTAAGTTTCATTGAATTTGCAAATTAAATTTATTAAGCACATTTTGTACCAAACACAGGTTCCCTGACACCAATAACTACAGAAATGAACTGTTAAATGTAATAGTTGGATTGTGTACAGTCTCTCCCTGTGAATCCCAGCCTCTGCTCTCACTACAATGAATCCTCTGTCTCGTCGGTTCCTTCAATTTGTCCGTTCTCCCAAACCATCTACTCCTGACTCCTCTCCAGCTCCGACACGTTCATGTACACTACTCTTTTCATTGACTCCCTCCCAATCTGACTCACTATCGACTCTCTTAACCCAGAGCAACACACAAGCTGCACCTCCCCCTGTCCCCTCACCTTCCGACACTTCCCTCTCTTTCCCTGTCCACCTGGAGCCCAAATCCGGCTTTAATCCGCTGGATTCCCGGTGTGTAAAACCCCTTCTCCCTTCCCCACCGACACTGCGCCCTCACTCAGCCCTTCCAGTGGATCCGGTGCTCACTTTATTCACTTTCTGTATCCATTTCCCAATTCATTATTGATCATTGTGTTTAAAAATACCTCTCTGCCCGAAAGTGCTGCCCAGGTCAATCAATCACTTTCCACCCTTCGATGCAGCAACAAAGCTGGAAATTTCACCCCAGATCCTCTCAAACTGCTGCTTTGTCTCCAGGTCTGAGCAGTAATTTCTCTGCTTCCTTTTCTCTCTCTTACAGTTAACTTGGTGGCGATTGTGATCCTGTCCCGAGGAAAGTGCGGTCTCTCCAAATGTATCAGTGTCGACCTGGTGGGAATGGCAGTGGCCGATCTCATGGTGGTTATCATTCGTGTCATATTGGTGGTAATTAATGAGATGTATAGACCGTGGCCATTCCTGGACATTACTCCTGTGTGTAGTTCTATTATCGTTTTGAGTGGTGCAGCCATCGTGGTTTCTGTCTGGTTCACAGTCGCTTTCACCTTTGATCGATTTGTGGCCATTTGTTGTGAGAAGCTGAAAACTAAATATTGCACCGAGAGAACGGCGGCTGTGGTTCTGGGAACAGTGAGTGTTCTGGGCTGTTTGGTGAATGTCCCCTGGTACTTTACATTTGGACCTTACTATATAATTGATAATGTTCCCTGGTTTTGTGGGGTTAAACCGAGCTTCCGTACTTCCCTCGCACGGGCCGCATTTGACATGTTTGACCTCATTTTAACCCCTTTTATCCCGTTCTGTCTGATTTTGCTGCTCAATGTTCTGACGGTCAGGTGTATTTTCGTGTCCAGTCGAGTCCGCAGGGGACTCCGGGGCCGCAGCAATGGAGAGAATCAGAGTGATCCCGAGATGGAGAACCGAAAGAAATCCATCATTTTACTCTTCAGTATATCGGGCAGTTTTATACTGTTGTGGCTGACATGGGTTGTATTTTACATTTATGTGCGAATTGCAGACATTCGGTATTTTTACTCCTTCACTGACCCAGTTTTTCTCACAGATCACACAGCAAAGATGCTGCAGCTCCTCAGTTCCTGCACAAACACGTGTATTTATGTCCTGACCCAGACTAAATTCAGAGAGGAGCTGAAGAACGCGGTGAAATACCCATTCAATCAAATTGTTAAATTAGTGAAATCATAGAAAGAGCTGAAGGGTTTCAAGCACTCGAACTAAATGCCATTTCATTCTCCATCCCCTACACTTCCCAGGGGACGGAAAGTACATTTTATATTAGCAGTACGGAGTCCTGAAATTATCTTAAATCAGATTCTGAGATGACATTTTATTGATAATCTGACCTATTGAGGCGGGATTTGCTTTGCAGACAACACGTGAATTGTTGTTCAAAATGACGGCACTAAAGAGCTCAGCTGGACTTTAATTAACTGACCGCAAGACAAAATGGGCAATGTTGGAAATCAAACTCACTTCTGTGGACCTGATCAGGATGTGTGTAATTCACATAAATGGTGTGAGAGAGGGAGAGAGGAAGGGAGAGAGGGAGGGAGACAGAGACAGAGAGAGAGAGGGGAGGGGGAGAACGGGAGACAGAGAGAGTGTGAGAAAGAGGGAGAGAAAGGGCGAGGCAATTAGAGACAGTGACAGAGAGAGGGAGACAGAGAGAATGAGAGAGGGAGAGTCAGAGACAAAGAGAGCGTTGGAGAGAGACAGAGAAAGAGAGACAGAGAGAGAGAGACAAAGGGGAAGAGAGAGGGAAAGGGCGAGAGAGGGAGAGAGAGTGGGAGAGAGAGAGGGAGAGAAAGAAGGAGAGGCAGAGAGACAGAGAGTGAGATATAGAGAGAGGGAAGCGAGGAACAAAGAGAGAGAGAGTGACAGAGAGAGTGACGGAGAGAGTGACGGAGAGAGTGGCACAGAGAGAGGCCGAGAGAGAGACCAGGAGAAAGACAAAGAGAGAGGCAGGGAGAGAGAGACACAGAGAGAGTGAGAGACAGAGAGGGCAGAGAGAGGGAGAGAAAGAGATAGATAGAGAGGCAGAGGGAGAGAGATGAGAGACAGAGAGAGGGACAGACAGAGAAAACAAGGACAAAATAAATGTACCAATTATGTACCAGAAATAGAGGGGCAGAGACAGAGTTACTCAGAGACGGAGAGAAATGAAGAGTAAGTTATTAAGACAGAGAGAAACATAAAGAGAGAAAGAAAGCATACATATATATATAATGAGAGAGAGAGACACTGCCAAATAATTACAAAGTGAGAGGAGAGGAGAGGTAAATAGACAGAAGAAATCAATTCAAAGTCACGAGACACTGAGAGAGAGTCAGAGCAGGAGGGTGTCAGACATAAAACGACAAGGAGAAAGAGAAAAAGAGGAACAGAAAGCAGGGAGGAAATAGAAAACAGGAGAGATGAGGAGAAATACAAATATTAAAACAGAGACTGAGAGAGATGGAATGAAATACAGAAACAGATGCAAATAAGAGTTCGAGAAGTCAAATAGAAACAGAGAGAAAGAAGTAGACAGAAGTAAAGCTCGAGAGAGTGAGAAGCAAAGAGAATGAAATAAAGACAGATGGAAATGGAAGGAGGGAGAGACAGATGGAAAGAAGCAAAAGGGAAAAGTAGATCCACAGAGAGAAACAAAGAGAGAGGTGATGCCAGGAGGCTGCACAATAAAGTCACTCAGCCTTGTGTACCTGACCCTGACCATTACTCACTGCAGGAGTTTCCCAGCTGCTCTGTGTAGTAAACATTCATCTGAAAAACGAAAGCCTGAGACTAAATCGGCTTCAGCATGTCTGAAGGAAAAGAACGATTAAAAGGAGGAAGGGCTGTTAGAAGGATTGTTAATGACACGTTGTGAAAGACCACACAGCAGAGGATAGATCACCATCGCAATAATAACGATTCCAGGAGGGCAAGAGATGGTTTGAACTCCTGCCAGCTTGACTTGGTTACGTTGTGGACACTGAGAGAAAACAAGTGAAATGTCAATCAATCATGGGTTGTATTTGTAGGAACCTATTTTTGAAAAGGTACTGTCCTCGAGGTGTGGTTCTATGTTACAAAGAAGCTGGGCAGAAGTTGAGTGGGGAGAGACACAGATCCACCACTGCTGCTCCAACCTCACCTTTCACTTCCTGACAGCACCACCTCACCTGGAATCTTCCTGACTGCTCGCTACCTCCCATCTTGATGCCTCGATGCAGGTTTACAGATTGCCTGTGAAGCAGATGACCTGGATGCCAGAGTAAGACAGGCTACACTACAACTGTATCCATCAAAACGCCTGGAATCTTCCAGGCAAGATTGAGTCTACCACAAGGATATAACTTTCGTTATCAGCTTAGTCGAAGACACACATTGGATTTCCAAACGGTTCTGCATTTTGGGAATTCAGACTATGTTGTTTTATTGGTGTTAAAGCAATTCTAAATCGGGTATAATCCCCAGATGTTGATTAAATTCTCATGTAAATTTTTCTAGTGTATTCAGAATAATAAATGATTGTTTTGTTCATAAAGCCATGGTTTGTGCCTGAAGTTTCTTCAGGATAAAGAGCCCATTATTTAAACATAAATTTTAACCTTTTGGAGATAAAAAGTCATTGCCCCAAATTAAAGTGTAAAATCACTTTGCACCTTTTTGCTCCTCCATCTGTACCATGTGTAACTTTCCCAGTGAGCTGCTGGATTCTGTAATAAATCACAATGTACTCTTACCCCTTCTGCTGTGTTACTAAACTGGACAGGGTCCCTCAGCACTCTCCTGATCTGTTACTGTTACAAATACTGTTATTGTTTCAGATTAAAGAAAAATATGAATAATGGAGAAATGAACCAAATCCTAGATCAGAACTACATTCAGATTGATTCCAATTTTACTCTGATTTATTTGATAGAAGCTAGAATTGCAAACACTACACAAAATGATTCATTTGACCTTTCCTCCGAATGTCTGGTCTCTCTGTCTCCAGAAGCATTCCGCCCAAATATTCAAATGTTAATCCATTTTTTTGCAGATGTTCACATTTTGTCCTTGATTTCCTCACTGCTCCGTTGTCTTTGTGTTAAACACCAGCTAGTGCCAGTCTCACTCCGTTTGTATCTTTAACTATAGTTCAACAGTGATTTAACAGTGACAGCAAATGAACCCTCTCCGTGTCTCACACCACAATAAGCTTCATCTTGCCCCTCAGTAAGATGGCTGCCTTATTGGTGGCTGTTAGGATTCAAGATCAAAGCGTCCATTTTGTTTCAGCTTCATGGCGGCCAATTTGTTCAATATGACCATCTTGTCCCCCAGTAATTTGGCCGCCTTGTCCCCCAGTAATTTGGCCGCCTTGCCCCTCAGTTAAATGGCCGCCTTGCCCCTCAGTTAAATGATCGCCTTGCCCCTCAGTTAATTGGCCGACTTGCCCCTCAGTTAAATGGCCGCCTTGCCCCTCAGTTAAATGGCCGCCTTGCCCCTCAGTTAAATTGCCGCCTTGCCCCTCATTTAAATGTCCGCCTTGCCCCTAAGTTAAATGGCAGTCTTGCCCCTCAGTTAAATGGTCGCCTTGCCCCTCATTTAAATGGCCGCCTTGCCCCTCAGTTAAATGGCCGCCTTGCCCCTCATTTAAATGTCCGCCTTGCCCCTAAGTTAAATGGCAGTCTTGCCCCTCAGTTAAATGGCCGCCTTGCCCCTCATTTAAATGGCCGCCTTGCCCCTCAGTTAAATGGCCGCCTTGCCCCTCAGTTAAATGGCCGCCTTGCCCCTCAGTTGAATGGCCGCCATGCCCCTCAATTAAATGGCCGCATTGCCCCTCAGTAAGATGACTGCCTTACTGGTTGTAAACAATTTTACCACACCAAGTTATAGTCCAGCAATTTTATTTTAAATTCACAAGCTTTCGGAGGCTTCCTCCTTCGTCAGGTTTCACATCGTTCACCTGACGAAGGAGGAAGCCTCCGAAAGCTTGTGAATTTAAAATAAATTGCTGGACGAAAACTTGGTGTTGTAAAATTGTTTACAATTGTCAACCCCAGTCCATCACCGGCATCTCCACATCATGCCTTACTGGTGTCCATTTTGTTTCAGCTTCATGACATTGAAGTTGTTCTTCACAGATTTAAGGTTTCATGGTAAATATGGCACAAGAGGAGGCCTTTCGCCCCACTGTGCCTGTGCCAGCTCTTTGAAAGGGCTGTCGAATTCGTCCCATTTCCCCCTTTGCTCTTTCCCCACATCCTTTATGGAGGCTTTATAATAGTAGTTGTATTATGCAAATACATATATATGTAATAATGCAAATTTATGTTGTAGTAGTTATAGAATCATAGAATCATAGAAGTTACAACATGGAAACAGGCCCTTCGGCCCAACATGTCCATGTCGCCCAGTTTATACCACTAAGCTAGTCCCAATTGCCTGCACTTGGCCCATATCCCTCTATACCCATCTTACCCATGTAACTGTCCAAATGCTTTTTAAAAGACAAAATGTACACACCTCTACTACTGCCTCTGGCAGCTCGTTCCAGACACTCACCACCCTTTGAGTGAAAACATTTCCCCTCTGGACCCTTTTGTATCTCTCCCCTCTCACCTTAAAGTTGCTGTAAGATATACAAGTTGTCGATAAAGATTGTCTCTCAATCTTTTACTACTTAGATTCTTCTCCTTTATAAACTGGGCTTTGTTTCTGTGTCAATGAATGTTGCTGAGAGATTGTCCCTGTAACTGAGTGAGGGATCATGCTGTTTGTTAGGTTTTTTAAAAAACGTTTTGCTTTGGCTGTTTTAAATGTCATGAATTTGTTTGAACTCTTTGGCTGATTGGAAAAAGCCACAAACTGTAAGTTGACCACAAACTACAGACTTTCTCTCCACAAGGGCACTGACTGAGGCCTATAACACAGGCTGCACCCAATTAGACTCACGCGACTTTTGTCTGGGTCACTGTGGGATCACTGGGTGCACTGTGGATCATTGGGACACTGTGCATGACTGGAGCAATATCACGAATGCACTGTGGTATCAGTGGGTCACTCTGCAATCACTGTGGGATCACTGGGTGCACTTTAGATCACTGGGACACTGTGGATCAATGGGGCACTATCACTGGGTGCACTGTCGGATCACTTGGTCACTGTGGGAACACTGTGGGATATTTAATTACCCAGATGGGCCGAATGGCCTGTTTCTGTGCCGTGCTGTATTCTATGTGAAATATATATAAAGATATGTACGGGGTTAAATTCGATAACCCCCGAATCCGGGCGCGGGGGTCGATTAACCCCCACGTGATTAACCTGAACCCGGTCGTTGAGATGCAGACAGTCCGTGAGATTGGTGCTGCCTGGTGATGTTCCTGATTCCTGCGAGCAGTCAGGCCTGGCTGCGCTGTTGAGCGGCTTCTCACCAACAGAGGGGGCCCTGATATTGCGTGAGTGGTTCGCACCTCTTAAAGGCAGCCTGCACCTCACAAAGTCAAACATTTGATTCAGATACAAACCTCCGGGGTCATTTCTTCTCGTACAGTTTTGATTGGCAGCTTCTTTTGAATTAAACAGAACATTGCTTAAAATGACTGGCTCCCAGTCACTGTTTTGAAACCATTGATCAGCCTGTCTTTTTCGAACTGGTGAGTCTGTTTGGAATCTCTGAGAATGTTCATCAAGTCGACAGTTTCCATAGTCTGTGAGAAAAAGACAACAAAGAACCAGGATGTTTGAAAGTTCGGTCACAGTTTCGTAAGGTATTTGTGAATTATTTATTATTTTCTTTTCCAATAAGGATCTGGTTGATCTTTACAGTAAAACTGTTGCCTTACTGCTGCTATTCTGTTTATTCTCTTACTGTTTCATCAAATTGTTTGGCAGTTAAAGTCTAAAACAAGGTCCAGTGTAGTGTGAATCTGTCACCCTCTGAAGAGCAGGCACTATTAGGCACTGGATAGAACGAGTGGGCTGAGATAATCTGAAGGGTTTTCACTGTTCATTACCTGGAGCCCTTCAAATGTTACATTGATATCAGGACAAGCGGAAACACTGAGACATTGGGAGTGAAGCCTCACCTAACAGAGGAGCTGCTTTTCAAGCATTTAAATCAGCAAAATTTCACTTCATTAAACTAGACAAAAAGGCAAGTATCTCTGAACTGTCTCCACTATCTGAAAAACACAGGCATTTTACTGATCGGGGAATAATGATCTTGTTCAAACTGTAGGAAATAAAACTCAATTCTAATCTTTTTAAAATAACGATCTGATATAAAGCATTCTCCAAACAAACAAAAGCACGAAGCATTCCCAGGACATTGAGAGATTATGTGAGTGGGCAAAACTGTGGGAAATGGAGTTCAAATTGGGGAACTGTGCGGTCATCCACTTCGGATCGAAGAAAGATAGATCAGAGAGTTTTCTAAATGGTGAGGAGCTCGGAACTGTGGAGGAGCAGAGAGATTTAGGGGTCCAAGTACAGAAATCATTAAAAGCTAGTGGACAGTTGCAGAAATAATTAAAAAGGCTAATAGAATGTCGGCCTTTATTTCTCGAGGGCTGGAATATAAAGGGGCGGAAGTTATGTTCCTGCTGTACAGAGCTCTAGTTCGAGCCCATCTGGAGGACTGCATTCAGTTCTGGGCACTGACCCTCAGGAAGGATATATTGCCCTTGGAGGGGGTGCAGCTCAGATTCACCAGAATTTTAGCCGGGCTAAAAAGTTTATATTATGAGGACAGGCTGCATAGACAAGGCTAGTATTCCCCTTAATATGGAAGAATAAGGGGTGATCTAATTGAGGTGTTTAAGATGATTGAAGGAGTTGATAGGCTGGATAGAGAGAAACTACTTCCTCTGGTGGGGAATCCAGAACAAGGGGGCATAACCTTAAAATTAGAGTTGGGCCGTCCAGGGGTGATGTCAGGAAGCACTTCTTCACACTAAGGGTAGTGGGAATCTGGAACTCTCTCTCCCAAAAGTCTGTTGAGGCTGGAGGGTCAATCTGAAATTTTAAAACGGAGATTGATAGATTTTTGTTAGGCAAGGGTATTAAGGATTCTGGAACCAAGGTGGGTGGATGGAATTAAGATACAGATCAGTCATGATCTAATTGAATGGCGGGACAGGCTCAAGGAGCTGAATGGTCCACTCCTGTTCTTATATAACAGGCTCGTGGGGCTGAATGACCTCCTCCTGTTCGTGTGTAACAGGGCCGAGGGGCTAAATGGCCTCGTCCTGTCCCAGTGTCATCGGCTTGAGGGACTGCATGACCTCCAGTTACTGTATAACAGTCTCGAAGGGCTGAAAAACCTCATCCTGTTCTTATCTAACAGGCTCGAGGGGTTGAATGACCTCCTCCTGTTACTGTGTAGCAGGTTCGAAGGGCTCAATGGCCTCCTGCTGTTCCTGTCTAATAGCCTTGAGGTGCTTGCCGCCATTATGTCCAAGATGGCCGCTGTACTTACAGCCATTTTGTCCTAGACGCCGCCATATTTTCCGCCATTCTGGGATCACTGTGGAGTGACTGGGTGCACTCTGGGATCCCTGCATGTGCTCTGCGATCACTTTGGGTTGACTGGGTTTACTCTGGGATCCCCGGGTGCACTCTGGTATCACTCTAGGGTGACTGGGTGCATTCTGGGATCACAGGGTGCTCTCTGGAATCACTCTGTGGGGAGACGAGGTGCACCCTACGATCCCTGAGTGCACCCTGAGATGTCTCTGGGGTGACTGGCTGCACTTTGGGATCCCTGTGTGCACTCTGGGATCACTGGGTGCGACTCTGGGTTAACATTGGGGTCACAGGGATATTGTGGGGTCACTGAGGTATCAATGGGGGCACTCTGTGCGGTAATTTTGACTCAGATGGCTGCCGTACTTGCCTCCACTTTGCCCTATATGGCCTCCGTACTTGCCTCCACTTTGCCCTATATGGCCTCCGTACATGCCGCCATTTTGTCCAACATGTCTGCCTACTTGCCGCCATTTTGTCCGAGATGGCCGCCGTACAAGTTGTTTTTGTTGTAGTAGTAGTTGTTGTGATGTTTTAAATATAACGACAGCCACTTGGGATCTCTCTGGGATGAGTGGATGCACTCCGGGGCCAATTTGGGGTCACTGGTACATTCTGGGGTCACTTTGGGATCACTGGGGAAACTTTGCGCAGTACTTGCTGGCATTTGGTCCAAGATGGCCACCGTACTTGCTGCCATTTTGTCCAAGGTGCCGCCATGCTGGCCGTGTGTAAACATATATGTGTATAGTATATATGTATTATAAATACAAATTGTTGTTGTTGCAGTAGTAGTAGTGGTGTTGGGCTAAATATAAAGACTGCCACTCTGGGATCGCTGGGTGCATGTAAGGGTCACTCTGGGGTGACTGGGTGCACTTCGGGATCCCTGGGTGCTCATTGGCATCACTCTTGGGTGACTGGGTGCACTCCGAGATCACTGGATGCACTCTGGGATTAATCTTTGTTGACTTGGTGCACCCTGGTTTCACTCGTTTCACTCAGGAATCACTCTGGTGTTACTGGGTGCACTCTGGGGTCACTGTGTGATCACTCAGCAATCTGTGCGCAGGACTTGCCTCTGTTTTGTACAAGATGGCCGTCGTACTTGTCGCCATTTTGTCCAAAATGCCAACATGCTGGCCGTTTGCAAATAGACATATACTGTATATAAATACATATATATATATATTATAAATACAAGTTGTTGTTGTCGTAGTCGTTGTTGTGGTGGTGGTCTAAATATAAAGACTGCCACTCTGCGATCACTCTGAGGTGACTGCATGCAATCTGGGGTCACTGTGGTATCACTGGGGACACGCTGTGAGGCACTTTCCGCCATTTCGTCCCAGATGGCTGCCGTACTTGCCACCATTTTGTCCAATATGGACGCCGAACTTACCGCCATTTGTCCCAGATGTCGCCTTGCTGGCCGTCTGTTGTAGTTGTTCTGGTCGTGTTCTAAATATAAAAGCTGTCACTCTGTGATCACACTGTGGTGCCCATTGCCTCCCTGAGAGTGGAGCGGCCGAGGCCTCCCCCAGAGGGGACCGACCGAGTCCTCCTCCAAAAGCTGCACCCAAACAGGGACCACGTGAGTTCAGTCTGTTTATTGCCCTGGGGTCTAATTTCCTCTCTGGGCCCTGGTTTTGGGGCCTCCGTTTAACATGTTCCTGTTCGATTGTGACCGTTGTGATTTAACCAGGTTAAAGCCTGGGGTTAAAGTAGCCCGGCCTGCAATGTTATACAAACACGTTAACCCAGAGTGAGACAAACAGGGGCCGAGAGGAGATTAACGTCGGAAACGTGAACCCCTGTACGGGCTTCGAGGGTTTGTTATATTTTCAAAATGATGCTTGTGTTTCGGGGAGATGCGACAACTTTGAGGGGACAGAGCGACCATTTGAGGGGCTTTGATGGAGTAAATACGCAGAAACTGTTTCCAGTGGCAGGGGTCTCGGGAACCAGAGGACACAGATTCAAAATAATTGTCAAAAGAGCCAGAGGTGAGATGAGGAAGGATTACTTTTTATGCAGCGAGTTGTAATGATCTGCAATTCACTGCCTGAGAGGGAGGTGGAAGCAGATTCAATAGTAACTTTCAAAAGGGAATTAGATAATTCCTGGAAAAGGAAAACTGTTTTGGCTACGGGGAAAGATCAGGATAATTGGACTATTTGGTGAGCTTTTCAAAAGGGCCGACACCTGCACGATGGGCCGAATGGCTTCCTTTTGTGATGGATCATTCTGTGATTTTGCTGCGGGTTCACGTCAGCCATTTTGCGGCAGGTGCATGGCGGCCATTTTGTGTGCATGTCTGAATGCCATTTTGTGGGGTCTTTTGCTCAAAGTCCGACTCACCATTTTGTGTAAACTTCATATCGAGTCTCCCAAGTCAGGCTCCTCCCCGCTCCACGCACCCACCCACACACGCAGGGTTCACTAGACCAAACAGTCACGTCTGCGGTGCCGTTTGGAGGAGGAGGGATGTAATTTCAAGGATCCTTTAGTCAATATTTTAAAACACTCACACCATTTAAAATAATAACGAGACCAGGCCTGAGCTGAAGTAAGTGGTGGAGTTTTATTGACACAGCACACAGACAACAACTTACATTTATATTGCACCTTTATTGTAGTAAAACGTCACAGGGCGCTTCACAGAAGCGAATCATGTGACACCGAGCAACACAAGGAGGTAATCGGACAAGTGACCAAAAGCTTGGGGAAAGAGATAGTTTTTAACAAGCGTCTTAAAGGCGGAGAGGTTCAGGGAGGGAATTCCAGAGATTGGGGCCGAGACAGCTAAAGGCACGGCCACCAATGATCGAGCAATGGCAATGGGGGATGTGCAAGAGGCCAGAATTGGAGGAACGCAGAGATTTTGGAGGGTTGCAGGGACACTTGTTACAGATACCGACTCCTCACTGGGAGCGATACACACTGTACAGAGGGACATTTTTACCCTGGGCACTTCCTGTCTGTACATTGACCCAGTGTCCCACTGCAGCCCAGTCTGAGCCCCATGCTGGGCCCTTCCTCTCTGTACATTGATCCAGTGTCCCACTGCAGCCCAGACTGAGCCCCACACTGGGCCCTTCCTGTCTGTACATTGATCCAGTGTCCCACTGCAGCCCAGACTGAGCCCCATCCTGGGCCCTTCCTGTCTGTACATTGAACCAGTGTCCCACTGCAGCCCAGACTGAGCCCAATCCTGGGCCCTTCCTCTCTGTACATTGACCCAGTGTCCCACTGCAGCCCATACTGAGCTCCACCCTGGGCACTTCCTGTCTGTACATTGACCCAGTGTCCCACTACAGCCCATACTGAGCTCCACCCTGGGCCCTTCCTGTCTGTACATTGACACAGTGTCCCACTGCAGCCCAGACTGAGCCCCACCCTGGGCCCTTCCTGTCTGTACATTGACCCAGTGTCCCACTGCAGCCCAGACTGAGCCCCACCCTGGGCCCTTCCTGTCTGTACATTGACCCAGTGTCCCACTGCAGCCCAGACTGAGCCCCACCCTGGGCCCTTCATGTCTGTACATTGACCCAGTGTCCCACTGCAGCCCAGACTGAGCCCCACCCTGGGCCTTTCCTGACTGTACATTGACCCAGTGTCCTATTGCAGCCCAGACTGAGCCCCACCCTGGGCCCTTCCTGTCTGTACATTGACCCAGTGTCCCACTGCAGCCCAGACTGAGCCCCACCCTGGCCCTTCCTGTCTGTACATTGACCCAGTGTCCCACTGCAGCCCAGACTTAGCCCCACCCTGGGCCCTTCCTCTCTGTACATTGACCCAGTGTCCCACTGCAGCCCAGACTGAGCCCCACCCTGCGCCCTTCCTCTCTGTACATTGACCCAGTGTCCCACTGCAGCCCAGACTGAGCCCCACCCATGGCCATTCCTGTCTGTGCATTGACCCAGTTTCCCACTGCAGCCCAGATTGAGCCCCACCCTGGGCCCTTCCTGTCTGTACATTGACCCAGTGTCCCACTGCAGCCCAGACTGAGCCCCACCCTGGGCCCTTCCTGTCTGTACATTGACCCAGTGTCCCACTGCAGCCCAGACTGAGCCCCACCCTGGACCCTTCCTGTCTGTACATTGACCCAGTGCCCCACTGCAGCCCAGACTGAGCCCCACTCTGGGCCCTTCCTGTCTGTACATTGACCCAGTGTCCCACTGCAGCACAGACTGAGCCCCACCCTGGGCCCTTCCTGTCTGTACATTGACCCAGTGTCCCACTGCAGCCCAGACTGAGCTCCACCCTGGGCCCTTCCTGTCTGTACATTGACCCAGTGTCTCACGGCAGCACAGACTGAGCCCCACCCTGGGCCCTTCCTGTCTGTACATTGACCCAGTGTCCCACTGCAGCCCAGACTGAGCCCCACCCTGGGCCCTTCCTGTCTGTACATTGACCCAGTGTCCCACTGCAGCCCAGACTGAGCCCCACCCTGGGCCCTTCCTGTCTGTACATTGACCCAGTGTCCCACTGCAGCCCAGACTGATCCCCACCCTGGGCCCTTCCTGTCTGTACATTGACCCACTGCAGCCCAGACTGAGCCCCACCCTGGGCCCTTCCTGTCTGTACATTGACCCAGTGTCCCACTGCAGCCCAGACCGAGCCCCACCCTGGGCCCTTCCTGTCTGTACATTGACCCAGTGTCCCACTGCAGCCCAGACTGAGCCCCACCCTGGGCCCCTCCTATCTGTACATTGAACCAGTGTCCCACTGCAGCCCAGACTGAGCCCCACCCTGGGCCCTTCCTGTCTGTGCATTGACCCAGTGTCCCACTGCAGCCCAGACTGAGCCCCACCCTGGGCCCTTCCTGTCTGTCCATTGACCCAGTGCCCCATTGGGGACCATCCAGTCCCGGATATCCGGCAGAATCAGCGCTGGGGGACCGGGTGACTGAGTCTCGTGACCCTGTCGCTGGGCCTCTGACGTCACAATGGGAGACGACGCTCGCTCAGCTCGAGCTGGAAACCGTTAAAGGGCCGTTCGGATTTAAACCTGGAGCGCGGCCGGTTAAAGGGGAGGGACAGAGAATCGGCCAAAAATGTTCATATAATGAGACCAGTAATGGTTATAAATTGAAATGTTCAGATAATGAGACCAGGAATGGTTATAAATTGAAATGTTCATATAATGAGACCGGGAATGGTTATAAATTGAAATGTTCATATAATGAGACCAGGAATGGTTATAAATTGAAATGTTCATATAATGAGACCAGGAATGGTTATAAATTGAAATGTTCATATAATGAGACCAGGAATGGTTATAAATTGAAATGATCATATAATGAGTCCAGGAATGGTTATAAATTGAAATGTTCATATAATGAGACCAGGAATGGTTATAAATTGAAATGTTCATATAATGAGACCAGGAATGGTTATAAATTGAAATGTTCACACTCCCACACTCAGTCCTGGTCTGGATTCCCGCAGTGACTCCAGGTGTCTCTTTCCGTTTGAACTGAACTGATTCGCCCTCAGCCTGAAACAGATTAAAGATTAAACAGAAAATAAACAGATTGAACAACAGTGTAAATAACAGGGAGACTGGGGTTAATATTTCAATAATAATTACAGACTAACATTACCCATAAAACGGACAGAATCCCATTGATATTTTATTTATTAGATTGAACTTTGACACAAACACTCACCAGATCCGCTCCAGACTCCTGCGGGTCAGTATGAGGGAGCGGAGAGCGGGGACAGATCGGTCTGTGAAGGAGTTTGATCCCAGGGACAGATCCGTCAGTGACCGGTTTGTGCTGAGAGCGGAGGAGAGATCCTCAGCACAAGAATCTGTGAGATCGACACCATCCAGACTGGGGATCGGAGAGAGTGAAATAACAGGAATCAGGGTAAATCCCCAGTGATTATTAATAACACCATTACTGATACTAACAATAATGTACAGTTTTTATTCATAACTATATTACTGATACTAATAATGTACAGTGTCAGACATCCAGTTATTATAAACACATTCTCACACAGTCTGATACTTACTCCAGTTTCTGTATTTTACAGTCCGGGTTCCTCAGAGCCTCAGACAGTAGTTTCACTCCTGAATCTCCCAGTTTATTATTACTCAGGTTCAGAACCATCAGTGACCGGTTTGTACTGAGAGCGGAGGAGAGATCCTCGCTGCAAGAACCTGTGAGATCGTTAGCCCATAGACTGGGGATCAAATTGAGAGAAATAATAGTAAATCTCCAGTGTTTATTAATAACTCTATTGCTGATACCAATCGTAATGTACAGTGTTAGACATCCAGTTAATATAAACACAATCTCACACAGTCTGATACTTACTCCAAGTCCTGTATTTTACAGTCCGGGTTCCTCAGAGCCGCAGACAGTATTTTCACTCCTGAATCTCCCAGTTTATTATTACTCAGGTCCAGACCAGTCAGTGACCGGTTTGTACTGAGAGCGGAGGACAGATCCAAGGTACAAGAAGCTGTGAGTCCGTTTTCCCATAACCTGGAGATCAGAGAGAGACAGAGACAGAGAAAGAAATAACAGCAATCAGAGAAGTTTCTCAGTGTTTATTTGTATTATTATTTTTTATACTGACATTAATGCAGGGTGTTCATCATCCAGTTATTATAAACACAATCTCACACAGTCTGATACTTACCCCAATGTCTGTATTTTACAGTCCGGGTTCCTCAGAGCCGCAGACAGTAGTTTCACTCCTGAATCTCCCAGTTTATTGCATCCCAGTCTAAACACAAACAATTGTAAACAATTTTACAACACCAAGTTATAGTCCAGCAATTTTATTTTAAATTCACAAGCTTTCGGAGGCTTCCCCCTTCGTCAGGTGAACGATGTGAAACCCCAGTCCATCACCGGCATCTCCACATCATAAACACAAACAGACAGAGAGTGAGAAACAAACTGAATCCAATCCCCGATCTGACACAATTTATCTCTGATATTACAGGAAACACTGAAAAATCTTCAAGAAATTAATAACCAGATTTCCCTGTCACTGACAATGAATCTCACTCTGTCCAACTCCCCATATATTCAGTAAATGTATTTATTAAATAAAGTGCTGTCTGTGTGAAGCCTTTAAATGTCCCTCAGTCCGGTCTCATTCCCTGATGATCAGAATTACCCTCCTGGAGGTCAGTGACCGGTCCCGTCATGTTTGGTGAAACCTGTCTCATTTCTGCTGGTGGTAATTTCCCAGATTTATGGGAATGGAGCGATTTTCTCCGAATTAAAAGATAAAGCGATGATTACCTCTCCTTTATGCAATATTATATTAATGTCGAAAATATCTCGGAGTGAGTTATATTGTGAAACAGCGCTAACGGCTGCTGTAAAATCCGTGCCCCAGGATTTTATGTGACAAGTAGAGTTTATTCTGTCCAGTTACAAGTCTTAAATGTCCCTTTACTCCTAGTTTATAGGGGAGGGGAGTCTCTCTCTCTTTATTCCCATTGAACTGGCTCTACATTTATTTCAGGTGTGACGGCTCGACAGTTTTTGGGGAATTTTTCTGAAGTTCCCTCCCCGAGCGGGGATTCACACACAGGGACCAGATTATGGGAAATTCCCGGGTTCACTGCCTTTGGTTAACCCAGGAGCATCCCGCTTTGTGTGAGGCCCCACCGCTGGCCGTGTGTGTCTGCACTCCTGGGCTAATACCCCACAACCCGTTAGATTTGAACATTTTTACCGGCAGATTTTAGTTCCCAAATCCCACTGAAGTGCCGGCCTGGATTAATGAGCGAGGTGCCTGAATCCACGACCTTCTGACTCAGAGGCATGAGTGCTGCCAGCTGGGTGAAGAGACGGTGGATGTATTGGAGAGTGTGAAGGGCTGTGTCATTGATGAGTTAAGATAACGGACCGTCGTCCTGCGGGGAAAGCTCAGCTCGCCCACTGGCGGTTGACTGCCCGAAAGCTGTGTTTTGCTCTTTGTTACTGAATGTTTGGTGTTTCTGCTTCCCTCTCCTACTCACGTTGACAGTCCGGTGACTGTCACTTGCCCCCACACCTCGGGAAGAGGGTGGGATGCTCCGACACACGGACTGCTGCAGTTAATGTCAGTCTATGTGTAAGTAACAGTGAGAAGGAGCCTCTTCAATGGACGTATCTCAGGAAGTGAGAAAAACAACAATAAATATAATTTATTACAATTAAATTATCAGACTCTTTCAGTGACCTGTATTTACTGATCCGATAAAGACTGTGAAATCCCGACATGTTCACAAGGATCCATTTTAGATTCTCCAGTCCTTAGGGAATTACCAACCGATCCTCTTACCATTTGTCATATTTGTGTTAAATCTGCTTCTCTCTAGTTTAACTGAACTGTGTGTTTCCCTTCATTCAGGAGCAAAAATACAATCCGTGACTGTTCGACAATTGGCCGAACAGTTAGAGACAAATAAACAGTTACCTCAACACCTGGCATTTGTGCAGTACGGGTCCCAGCCGCTGGAGTCCTTCACACTGAATGGAGCAGCTCCCCAGATTGAGGTGTTTTATTGTATCACAGAGTCCAATGACATGAGACAGGACCGCACAGTCAATCGGGGTCAGTCGCAATCCACTAAAATTAAGTGTTTCCACAGATCCAACTGTGGCCCGAGCAAGTGCTTTATTCTGAGACTCAAACAGGTAGTGGAATGTGTTCAGGAGGTCCCTTTTACCAGTTTCACTCTGTGTTTCCAATCTGTCCGTCAACCTTCTCCTTCACCCAGTCAATCACTCCGCAGATTGTTTGATGAAGAAATGGACCAAGAAACTCCTCCAGGGGCCGAGCTGACTGTGAGGAGGAGAGACCAACAACAAAACGGAGAAATATCTCAAATCGCCCATCTTCCTTGCTGTGGGCTTCACTGAGGAGTTTCCGGATGTCCCCTCGATCTGGAGTCAGGAATTGTGCGAGTGCGGCCACAAACTCTTGGATGGTGAGGTGCGGGAATGTGTAAACCACACTCTGGGCAGAATCATCTCTCTCCAAAAGTTCCATCATGAACCCAGACAGGAACTGGGAAGGTTGCAGATTGTACTTGATCAAATCTTCATTTCTAAACACAATCTTCTTCGCGGAGATTCCAGTGAAGGCCATCTCACCGATCTTCAGTAACACATCACGGGGGGATTCAATCTCTCGGCCATGGTTTTTCAGAATGTTGTAAATATAGTAGGAATATAGTTGGGTGATGGTGCTGGGAACTCGCTGCTGTTTCCTGTCTCTTTGTGTGAAGAAGGGACCCAGTGACAGACCGAGGATCCAGCAGTAGGAAGGGTTGTAACACATGGTGTGCAGGATCTTGTTCTCCTCCACATGTTTGAAAACAGCTGCTGCCACCGCCTGATCTTCAAAAAAATTGTTGAAATATTCCTTCCGTTCCTCACCATCAAATCCCAGGATTTCAGCCCAGATATTGATCTCAGCCTTTTCCAATAAATGTAATGCAGTGGGGCGGCTGGTCACTAGCACTGAACATCCTGGGAGCAGCTTGTGCTGTATTAAACTGTACACAATGTCAGAAACTTCACACCAGTCTTCAGGATTTGTGAAGATGTACTGAGGTTCTGTATTTCTCCGATTATCAGCAAAATCGATACTGTCCTTGAATTCATCTAAACCATCGAATATAAACAGTAATCTCTCTGGGTTCTTCCAGAGCTCTCCCAGAATATTCCCAAAGTAAGGATACAGATCCAGTATCAGATTCCTCAGGTTTATTCTACAGTTAATAGCGTTCAAATCCCGGAATTTAAAACTGAAAACAAATTGAAAGTGTGGGTATATTTTCCCAGTGGCCCAGTCATAAACAATCTTTTGAACCATTGTTGTTTTTCCAATCCCCGCGACTCCGCTCACTGCTGCTGAACTCCCAGATTTGGATTTTCTCTGGGTAAAACTGCTCTGGAACAGTTGATCAGTTCGGATTTTTTCCAGTTCTCTCCGGAGATGTTTCTCTCTCCACTCTTCATGGTCTCGGCCTCTTGCCAGCAGTTCATGTTCTACAAGTGTCCGATCTCGAACAGTAGAAATGTCCGTTAGCTCAGTGTATAGATTGACCAGCTGGAAAATCTTCACCTTCTCCTTTATTAGGATCGTGTTCACTCTCAGTGTTTCAGTTTGGTCCCGGAGTGTTTCCTTGTGTTTCTGTTGAACATCTTCAATTAGAACAGACAGAAAGTGATTCTCAATGTGAGTTGTATTGGCATAAAAACAAATTCTCAATCTCACTTTCCTATTTAGTAAAATGTTCCGAGATTTAATTCACAGCTTCAATAGAGGTGCAAGCAGGAAATTAAACTCAGTTACTGAAAACCTCGCTTGAAAGTGAATAATGGCGGAGAAAAGTTTCAAATCCTCACTTGATTCTGATATTTACTGAACATGGAGATTTATATGAAAGTGATATTCTCCCTCTGATGATTAATACTATGAGCCCTACCCTGTACCATGGACATCTCATTACAAATCCAAACGTGATTCTGTTACACGAAATTGAGGTTCCAGTGTAATAATTTATGAAACCGTCAGTGATGCTGACCCTCTGCGGAAATGGGAAATAGGGTATTGTGTGCATTGGGAGAGGGACAGACTTTGAATGGACAGAATCCTACTTTTATTGTATCAGACCTCGGGCAGGTTATCTGAGATATTGTGTGCATTGGGAGAGGGACAGACTGTGAATGGACAGAAGTTCCACTGTTATTGTATCAGACCTCGGGCAGGTTATCTGGGATATTGTGAGCACTGGGAGAGGGACAGACTGTGAATGGACTGAAGTTCCACTGTTACTGTATCAGACCTCAGGCAGGTTATCTGGGATTTTTTTTTAATATTCGTTCACGGGATGTGGGCGTCGCTGGCAAGGCCGGCAATTATTGCCCATCCCTAATTGCCCTCGAGAAGGTGGTGGTGAGCCGCCTTCTTGAACCGCTGCAGTCCGTGTGGTGACGGTTCTCCCACAGTGCTGTTAGGAAGGGAGTTCCAGGATTTTGACCCAGCGACGATGAAGGAACGGCGATATATTTCCAAGTCGGGATGGTGTGTGACTTGGAGGGGAACGTGCAGGTGGTGTTGTTCCCATGCGCCTGCTGCCCTTGTCCTTCTAGGTGGTAGAGGTCGCGGGTTTGGTAGGTGCTGTCGAAGAAGCCTTGGCGAGTTGCTGCAGTGCATCGTGTGGATGGTGCACACTGCAGCCACAGTGCGCCGGTGGTGAAGGGAGTGAATGTTTAGGGTGGTGGATGGGGTGCCAATCAAGCGGGCTGCTTTATCTTGGATGCTGTCGAGCTTCTTGAGTGTTGTTGGAGCTGCACTCATCCAGGCAAGTGGAGAGTATTCCATCACACTCCTGACTTGTGCCTTGTAGATGGTGGAAAGGCTTTGGGGAGTCAGGAGGTGAGTCACTCGCCGCAGAATACCCAGCCTCTGACCTGCTCTCGTAGCCACAGTATTTATATGGCTGGTCCAGTTAAGTTTCTGGTCAATGGTGACCCCCAGGATGTTGATGGTGGGGGATTCGGCGATGGTAATGCCGTTGAATGTCAAGGGGAGGTGGTTAGACTGTCTCTTGTGGGAGATGGTCATTGCCTGGCACTTATCTGGCGCGAATGTTACTTGCCACTTATCAGCCCAAGCCTGGATGTTGTCCAGGTCTTGCTGCATGCAGGCTCGGACTGCTTCATTATCTGAGGGATTGCGAATGGAACTGAACACTGTGCAGTCATCAGCGAACATCTCCATTTCTGACCTTATGATGGAGGGAAGGTCATTGATGAAGCAGCTGAAGATGGTTGGGCCTCGGACACTGCCCTGAGGAACTCCTGCAGCAATGCCCTGGGGCTGAGATGATTGGCCTCCAACAACCACTACCATCTTCCTTTGTGCTAGGTATGACTCCAGCCACTGGAGAGTTTTCCCCCTGATTCCCATTGACTTCAATTTTACTCCGGCTCCTTGGTGCCACACTCGGTCAAATGCTGCCTTGATGTCAAGGGCAGTCACTCTCACCTCACCTCTGGAATTCAGCTCTTTTGTCCATGTTTGGACCAAGGCTGTAATGAGGTCTGGAGCCGAGTGGTCCTGGCGGAACCCAAACTGAGCATCGGTGAGCAGGTTATTGGTGAGTCAGTGCCGCTTGATAGCAATGTCGACTACACCTTCCATCACTTTGCTGATGATTGAGAGTAGACTGATGGGGCGGTAATTGGCCTGATTGGATTTGTCCTGCTTTTTGTGGACAGGACATACCTGGGCAATTTTCCACATTGTCGGGTGGATGCCAGTGTTGTAGCTGTGCTGGAACAGCATGGCTAGCGGCGCAGCTAGTTCTGGAGCACAAGTCTTCAGCACTACAGCTGGGATGTTGTCAGGGCCCATCGCCTTTGCTGTATCCAGTGCACTCAGCCGTTTCTTGATATCACGTGGAGTGAATCGAATTGGCCGAAGACTGGCTTCCGTGATGGTGGGGATATCGGGAGGAGGCTGAGATGGATTATCCACTCGGCACTTCTGGCTGAAGATGGTTGCAAACGCTTCAGCCTTGTCTTTTGCACTCACGTGCTGGACTCCGCCATCATTGAGAATGGGGATGTTTGCAGAGCCTCCTCCTCCCGTTAGTTGTTTACTTGTCCACCACCATTCACGACTGGATGTGGCAGGACTGCAGAGCTTCGATCTGATCCGTTGGTTGTGGAATCGCTTAGCTCTGTCTATAGCATGTTGCTTCCGCTGTTTAGCATGCATGTAATCCTGAGTTGCAGCTTCACCAGGTTGGCACCTCATTTTTAGGTACGCCTGGTGCTGCTCCTGGCATGCTCTTCTACACTCCTCATTGAACCAGGGTTGATCCCCTGGCTTGTTGGTAATGGTAGAGTGAGGAATATGCCGGGCCATGAGGTTACACATTGTGCTGGCATACAATTCTGCTGCTGCTGATGGCCCACAGCACCTCATGGATGCCCAGTTTTGAGCTGCTAGATCTGTTCTGAATCTATCCCATTTAGCACGGTGGTAGTGCCACACAACACATGTATTTTGGGCATTGGGAGAGGGACAGACTGTGAATGGACAGAAGTTCTACTGTTATTGTATCAGACCTCGGGCAGGTTATCTGGGAAATTGTGGGCACTGGGAGAGGGACAGACTGTGAATGGACAGAAGTTCCACTGTTATTGTATCAGACCTCGGGCAGGTTATCTGGGATATTTTGGGCATTGGGAGAGGGACAGACTGTGAACGGACAGAAGTTCCACTGTTATTGTATCAGGCCTCAGGCAGGTTATCTGGGAAATTGTGGGCACTGGGAGAGGGACAGACTGTGAATGGACAGAAGTTCCACTGTTATTGTATCAGGCCTCAGGCAGGTTATCTGGGAAATTTGGGGCATTGGGAGAAGGAAAGATTGAACAGACAGGAGTTAAATTGCTATCGTTTCAGGACTCGGGCAGGTTATTTGGCATATTACGTACATTTCTACAGTCACCTGTTCACAGGTAACGATTACTGCCATTCTGACGGTACAGAGTGGAATCAGAATGATGATGTAAGGTACTCGGACTTTCGGTCGAGGGAATGGTGAGACGGTTTGGTGTATTTTGTTTGGGCAAGCGAATTCTGGATTGAAATGTTTCAATGGAATTCCCAACATTAATCAGAACAGCAGAACATAAGAAATAGAAGCAGGTGTAGGGCATACGGCCCTTTGAGCCTGCTCCGCCATTCATTCAGGTCATGGCTGATCTACCTCAAATCTACTTGCCCACCCTGTCCACATGTACATTGATTCCCTTCGTGTCCAAAAATCTATCGATCTGATTCTTGAATATACTCAACTGAAACGGGAAACAGGCTCACAATCAACAAAATAATTCATAACGGGGAAGGGAAGTCAGGGTAATTTTCTCACCAAAAGGGCCCGAGAGCCTGGGAAGGACACTAAAGGGGCAGTGTAAGTGGAGTCAAGAGACAATTGAACGTGTTTCTGTGGCGACACTGAGAGGAGAGGTCGGTGGGGTCATCTCTCTAACAAGGATAGGCTTATTTGGGGAAAATGGCCTTCTCCTGTCTCTAATCATTCTCCTGTTGTATTGTGTTTCAGAAATTGCGAACAATTTTTCAGCAATTTTACACCTACATCGAATGTGCGTTTATAACAGTCCTGTCATATCACCGATTAGAATTAAATATACACCTACTGCCCACATCACTCAGTGTAATGTGAGAGCATAAAAAAATCACAGTTCATTTCAACTGTTCTCCCAATTATTATACTCTGTTGTTTCATTTTGGTCTGAATTTCCTACAATGCAGGTTTGGGAAATTACAAATCTGTTTCCATCAGTCATTCCATTGGGTCTAAAAAAGACCCTGAGTTAAACGACTATTATTTGAGTCGAATAAGTTTCTCTTTCATTGCCATTAGGAAGCCAGCCCATAATTTCTGAATTAACCTGGGCATTGTCTTTCCCTCACATTTCTCCACGGATTACTGTTCTATTGTGTGAAAATCCGCACGTCTTCTCAGATCTGATCAAACACGTTGACGTCTGTGAAATGATAACATTTTTAATATTTCGCATTTCTCCACTTCGTTCCCTACAGGCGATTGTGAGCAGATTTCTAGGGGCGCAGGTAAACCGTGACGTCTGGCATAAAGCACTGCTCATTAATTGTGAGCCGAAAGCATCTGTGGGGCACATTGGAGTTGTGTATAGGATTCACAATATATCCGGATCCTGCCAGGTGTGTGTGGGGATTCACAGTGTATCAGGATCCTGCCAGGTGTGTATGGGGATTCACAGTATATCAGGATCCTGCCAGGTGTGTATAGGATTCTCAATATATCAGGATCCTGCCAGGTGTGTGTGGGGATTCACAGTGTATCAGGATCCTGCCAGGTGTGTATGGGGATTCACAGTGTATCAGAATCCTGCCAGGTGTGTATGGGGATTCACAGTGTATCAGGATCCTGCCAGGTGTGTGTGGGGATTCACAGTGTATCAGGATCCTGCCAGGTGTGTGTGGGGATTCACAGTGTATCGGGATCCTGCCAGGTGTGTATGGGGATTCACAGTGTATCGGGATCCTGCCAGGTGTGTATGGGGATTCACAGTGTATCAGGATCCTGCCAGGTGTGTATGGGGATTCACAATGTCTCAGGATCCTGCCAGGTGTGTATGGGGATTCACAGTGTATCAGGATCCTGCCAGTGTGTATGGGGATTGACAGTGTATCAGGATCCTGCCAGGTGTGTGTGGGGATTCACAGTGTATCAGGATCCTGCCAGGTGTGTGTGGGGATTCACAGTGTATCAGGATCCTGCCAGGTGTGTATGGGGATTCACAGTGTATCAGGATCCTGCCAGGTTTATATGGGAATTCACAGTGTATCAGGATCCTGCCAGGTGTATATGGGGATTCACAGTGTATCAAGATCCTGCCAGGTGTATATGGGGATTCACAGTGTATCAGGATCCTGCCAGGTGTGTATGGGGATTCACTGTGTAGCAGGATCCTGCCAGGTGTGTATGGGGATTCACAGTGTATCACGATCCTGCCAGGTGTGTATGGGAATTCACAGTGAATCACGATCCTGCCAGGTGTGTATGGGGATTCACGGTGTATCAGGATCCTGCCAGGTGTGTATGGGGATTTACAGTGTATCAGGATCCGACCAGCTGTGTATGCAGTTGGATTAATTGGAGTAAATGTACCAAGAAATCAAAATTCGGAGTGACTGTTAACTTCATTCTCCGCAAAATATTCTTTGCCTGTGAGGCCATGGCAACTCACAGATGTGTATGAAGTGCTTCAGTGTATTGGGATTCTGCCAGATGAGTGTGTTTTCACAGGATTAATGACAAATCAAATGAATATTTATCCTCTTTCATTCGCCCTTTGAACTTCTGATTCCCAGATTCTGGCAATCTCTGAACAAAGTCAAGTCAAACATTCTGATTCTCAGAAGTGAAATAAACGGTTTGAAATCTCCATTTCATCACTTACCTTTCAGGTGACTGGGTATTTTAGATAAAGCTCGTCCGATGTTCATATAATCAAATGGATCAGGACCTGTTTAAATCAATGAGCTTTCGTGAAATCTGATCTGTGTAATATTATAGTAAATTCTGCAGTGTTTCAATCTGAAATTGAATTCAGTGTGTGATTTTACCGTACCAAGTTCCTGCATCTCTTTCAGTATTTTGTCCAACTTTGGTACCGTATGGTGCATTTTCACAAAGGATTCCCACATCACCCTTCGGGCCAGAGAGCCTTTCTCCATCACCAGATTTAGGAGAAGTTTGGAACCGTCCGTCCTGTTTGCCTTCTCCACGAGATCAATGACTTTCTGTAAAGAATAATAAACAAATATATTGAGGAGTGGAGTGAATGACAAAGACTGAGAATTGGAAGGAAAGGAGCTGCTCCATGACGGGATCTCCCAGTTTATACTGAGGAGTGGAGTGAAAGACAAAGACTGAGAATGAGAACTGTGAAGCAACAGGTGAACGAGCACAGGAGTGAGAGGTGAGTGGGACAGGAGAGGGACAGGCTATTGCCTCACAGTTCTTGAATGACTTCAATTTTCAATTCCCATCCTCCTGTTTAAATTACTTCATGGTCTCGCCCTTCCCATGAATTCTCTATTCTCTATCGCTCTGAGTCTGGCATCTAGAGCTCATCCAAAACTTTGCTTCCCATCGCCTAACTCGCACCAAGTTCCGTTCATCCATCTCGCTGACCTAAATTGGCTCACAGTCCGTAAACAGATCAATTAAAAAATTCCCATCCATGTGCTCAAATCCTAACATGGCCTCGCCCCTCCCTATCTCTGTAACCTCCTCCAGCCCTACAACACCCTCAGATCTCTGCACTCCTCCAATTCTGGCCTTTTGTGCATCCCCGACCATTTTCGCTCCACCATTAGCGGCCGTGACTTCAACTGCCTCGGCCCTGAGTCTGGAATTCCCTCGCAAAACCTCTTCAACTCTCCACCTCTCTCTCCTTTCCTTTCAGACGCTCCTCAAAACTGTCTCTTTGCCCAAGCTTCTGATCACCTCTCCTAATATCTCTTCATGTGGCTCGGTGTCAAATTTTTTGGTAATCGCTCCTGTGTCAGCGCCTTGGGACGTTTTACTGCATTGAAGGCTCGATATAATGCAAGTTGCTGTTGAAGTTCCCCTGTCCTTTTTCTGTACAGATACTAACGGATCAGTTGGGTATTGTCATCTCTTCCTATCATTGCTTCAGATTCAGGATATTTGTAGTTTTATCCATTTCTTTTCTATTTGGCCTGTTTCTGTCCTGTAACATTCGATGATTCTAAGATGTGATATTCTTTCAGTTCTGTAATGTTATATTTCAATAATCCAAACACATTCTGTGTCCCTCCCACTTATGTGATACTCCTGTCCACTGAAATGGTCCTCGCCTGTTTACATGAGACTGAGTCCCTCCACCCCAGATTCAACATATTTTCAGTTTCATCCATTTCTTTCCTATTTGGCCTGTTTCTGTTCTCTCACATTCTATGATTCCAAGATCTGATATCCTGTTAGTTCTGTGATGTTTAAATAAACCAAACTCATTCTGTATCCCTCCCACTTACCCGATGTTCCTGTCCACTGAAATGCCTCTCGTATGTTAACAATGAGCTGACTCCGTCCACCACTTCTTCAATCGCCTGTTCTAGTCTGTCCCGGTAGAATTTCGTCAACTGGAACAGCTGGTAATCGTCGCACTTTGTCAGGAAGTCAGTGATTGCAGTGTTCGGATCTGTGAACAGAAATGGAGAAAACTAAACACATTATCGACTTTCTATCCGGGCGGTTACATTTCCTCTTATACCAAACGGCTGAAGCCTCCTGTGAGACACATTATCAAACACCTTCTGAAAATCCATATCCACCACATGTGCTGCATCCCATCGATCCGCACAGTCAATTCTTAAAAAACGGTGTTTAATTATGCGAAACACGACTTACCTACAGTGAATCAGTTCCATCCTCCCATGATCATCCCCTGTATCTCTAAATGTTCATTAATTCGACCTGGAATGACAGATTTGAGGAGTTTGCCCACTGCTGACGTACACTAATTGGTCTCCAGTTACCCTGTTTACCTTTTCTCCCTCTTGAACAGAGACATTACTTTGGCTCTTTCTAATCCATCAGCACAGTTTTTATATCCAAAGTCTCCTCCCTGACTTCATTTAACCGCATTAGTTGTGGATCCAGCGGCTTCTCCACTTCGACTATTCTTCTTGGATCCGAATCCTTCTCTAGTTATCTCTAACTCTGGTCCAACATCCTCCTCCAGTACACGCACATTCTCATTAACACCATCAGTGTTAGAATCTTCATTAACCTCCCCTCAAAATGTTATAACCAGGAAGATTTTGCTCTCAGTCCCACGTAAACCTAAACCATATGGTTTCATACCTCCTGGACCATATCTCCTATGCTTCTGACTTTCCCAATGTGTTTGGAATGATTTGTACATTCACAGACACAACATTTAAACCGAACTCCGATTTTTGGGGAATTTTATCCATGATTCGTTTTTGTTCCCCCCTCGACATCCATAACTTTATCTCTCAATACTTAAAAACCTCTTACCTTTTGTCCTGCTAATAACTTTTCATTACTTCATAAATCATCTGTTCCAGTCCCAACAGTTTCATTCATTCTACTCTTTAGTCTCAGATCCGAATATTCCCCACCCTCCAGTCATATCAAATGAAACACTCAATCCTGCGACAGTCTGTAAAACCTTTGTTGGTCAGTTCAGACCGTGACCGTCCCTTCCCTTCTCCCTGAACTCACTCCAGTCCCCAAGACCGTGAACCCTTCCCTCCTGCTCCATTCACCCAGTCTGTAAAACCATTGTTGGTCGGTTCAGATCGTGACCGTCCCTCCCCTTCTCCCTGAACTCACTCCAGTCCCCAAGACCGTGAACCCTTCCCTCCTGCTCCAGCCCTGCAGCCACACATTGACCTGCCTCATATTTCCCTCTTTAAGTGGCCCACCGTAAAAGAATCCAGAGATCAACACCTGAAGGCCTTGTTTAATGTGTAGAGTCTCAGTCTCAATATTCTCTGTATTATCGTATTTCTATCCATGTTATTGGTTCCGACCATGACTATTCTCTGCTCCCCTTTCCTTTCCAGAGATGGTCCCACCTGTTCCTGGAAATTTTTCCCTCTGACACCAGGGAGGCAACTTACCATTTGGAACCTGCTCAGGGCTGCAGAAGAGTCTGTCTATTCCCCAGACTATAGAATCTCCCGCCACTATCGCTCTCCTATTCCTGTGCCCCACCTGCCTCTCACCCCCGCCCCACTCGGGTGTCCGCCTGCTCCCCGGTCTCACACTGTTAATCCTCTCAGACACTGTTTCTATCCACCTTACAGTCCCCAACACCAGGTATCGATTGGACAGTTCCGGTACTCAGGAGTTCTCTCCACCTGTGACTGCACTGTCCCTCTAGATGGTCACTCACTTCCCTCTATCTACACAGTATCTGTGCTGTTACCTCTTCCTGTGTGAGCCGCAGGTTCCTGATCGTGATCTGGACCCTTTGTCAGGTCAGAAATTATATTTTGATGAATTTTCTGAACCTACCTGTGTCCATTCTCATTCTTGTTGAAGATGTTGGATCTTCTCCCCTGTTTGAACCTTCAGCCACGGTCGTGACAGACGCTCCTAGATTCTGATGCTTTGCAGTAAATATATTAACAGGAGGGTTAGACAGAAATATTAAAATGAGGAGAGCGTTGCCTTGTTAAACATGATACCAAGTCCCTCCTCCCCCATCAGTACAACATTTGTTAGCTCTGGGATCGAGGATTTCTCGAGTGTTATGATCAACGCTCCACATCAGGTGTGAAACAGATAGCTGCCCAGTGAAACCCACTGAGTCCTTGTTCTCCACCGTAAATTCTCCCGCTTCTGACCGTGAGGGACTCACATTTGTCTTCACTAATCTTTTTCTTTTTAAATACTTGTAGAAGATTTTACAGTCCACTTTTATGTTCCTTCCACTTTTACTCTCATACTCTGTTTTTCCTCTTAATCATCATGGTCATTTTTCGCTGAATTCTAAACTTCTCCCAATCCTCAGGTTTGTTACTTTTTCTGGTAACTTTATATGACTCTTCTTTCAATCTATCCTTAATCTCTTTTGTAAGCCTCGGCGGAGCCACGTTTCCTTTTGTGTTTTTGCACCAGAAAGGAATGAATGACCAGAAATACGGCCCACTCTTCGTCTTAGGATAAACCCAATCACTGAAACTATCGATAGTTGGTGGGGAATTGAGGGGAAACATCTCTCGGGGCCTCTCCAGACACAAAGGGGAATGTGTCTTTTTCTGATCTAAAGTGGATGACCTCACACTTGCCCACATAAAACACCATCTCCAACAGTTTTCCTCACTCACTGAGTCTGTCTGTGTGCCTGGTTTCCAGTTCCCCAATAGGGTCAGATTCTGTTTTCAGCACAAAGTAACAGGTAATGAAATCTACCCTTTTATTCGGTATATTGAGGTGACATGCAGCTAAGGCGGGAAATGGAGTTGAGGTACAGATCGGTTACGATCTAATAGAGTGACGGGACAGGTTCGAGGGGCTGAACGGCGTCCTCCTGTTCCTGTCTAATGTCATTGGGTGGAGTGTGAAACAAACGGGTGATGATACAGTGTCACACACTTTGGGGAAGGCATTGTGTCACCACACGATGGCAGTGTACCCTGTGAGAGAGACAGTGAGAGAGGATGCCTCTGAACATCAGTGAGTGTGAGAGAGAGAGGATGCCTCTGAACATCAATGAGTGTGAGAGAGAGAGGATGCCTCTGAACATCAGTGAGTGTGAGAGAGAGAGGATGCCTCTGAACATCAGTGAGTGTGAGAGAGAGAGGATGCCTCTGAACATCAGTGAGTGTGAGAGAGAGAGGATGCCTCTGAACATCAGTGAGTGTGAGAGAGAGAGACGATGCCTCTGAACATCAATGCGTGTGAGAGAGAGAAGATGCCTCTGAACATCAATGAGTGTGAGAGAGAGAAGATGCCTCTGAACATCAGTGAGTGTGAGAGAGAGAAGATGCCTCTGAACATCAGTGAGTGTGAGAGAGAGAAGATGCCTCTGAACATCAGTGAGTGACTGAGTGTTTTGTGTGGAGAGAAGTGCCAGGATGATGAAACCTGACCTTTAACCATCAACGATTTGTAAAATCCGGCAAAGACTGGGATTGAACAAGTTAAATTGCCAGAAGACACGTGTCCATATCACAGGTTGGATCAGACACAGCAAGTGGCGTCTCGGGGCAAAGGATCAGAAACCTCTTCCTCATATCGATCCAAAGTTGGAGGAAGTGAGGATCCCACAAACGGAAAATTTTCGCTTCTGTCTCTGCGAGTTTCAGCATTTTGCTTTTACTTTGTGTCACTCGGGCATAAATGTTGAGACCCACTCAGTTCCCCCTTCAGTGTGATTTTTTTACCAGAAGGCTTCTTCAATCCCAGTGCTTTTTGATTAAAGTAGATCTGGGTTACAATTCGACCCTAACATCCACCTGAGAATAATGGGGTCACCCGCATTTGGTGTTGATTGATTCTCTGCATTAGGTTTTATCTTTAATTCTGATCACCATCTGGTTTCCACCCAGAACCGTGTGTGTGATGAGAGAAAGAGGGGAGATTGACTTTAGCCTCCAGTCTCCAGGTTACAAACCGTCGCCAGCAGAAGGGGGCGATGCAACAGATCTACTTTACCCCCTAGTCTCCAGGTTACAAACCTCAGTCAGCAGAGGGGGGCGATGCAACAGATCTCGTTTCCGTTCCTTGAGCTCGCTGACAACTTACAGCCGGCAAATGGAAAGAAGTGTTTTGAACTTTGTGTCGCTGCAATTATATTTGTTTTTCATAGAACACATATTATAACCCCGCCATTTCTTAACAATGGTATTACTGAAAATGATCTCTTTATAATATGAAAGTAACTTTACACACCAGACTTGTACTTTAATCTAAAGGACCTGTCTCAGTGATGTTTTAAAATCACATATTAAAACACGGTCCTCTATTTATACCTGTTAAGTTAGATTAAAGATATTTATTAATCGATAAACGGATGGTTAGAAAAAGGCTTTTAAGATTAATATGTGTCGATAACCAGGGGACACAGATTTAAGATAATTGACAAAAGAACCAGGGCGGGGGGTGGGGGAAATGAAGAGATTTTCATTTTGATGTGGCCAGATATTATGATCTGGAATGCACTACCTGAACGGGTGGTGGAAGCAGATTCAATAGTAACTTTCAAAAGGGAATTGGATAGAATAATGGAATGATTACAGCATCAAAGGAGGCCATTCAGGCCATCGAGCCTGTGCCAGCTCTTTGTAAGAGCATTCAAGTTCGTCCCATTCCCCCGCTCATTCCACGCAGGTCTGCAAATATTTTCCCTTACACAATTTATCCAATTCGCTTTTGAAATTTATTATTGAATCTGCTTCCACCACCCTGTCAGGCAGTGCATTCCAGATCATTAAACTCACTGAATGTGGTTCTTTCGCCAATCACCTTTAATGTGTGTCCTCTGGTTTTTGATCCTTCCGCCAATGGGAACAGTTTCTCTTTATTTACTTTATCTAAATCGCCATTATTTTGAACACTTCTATCAAATCAAAGAGCAGGGAAATGAATCTGGATTGTATCGGGACAAACATCGCTCTCAGTTTAATAAAAAGAACCCTCGGCCGAGGCCGGGAGCTGGATCATGTGATCACCCAGAACATTATTTTGTGCTTTGTATCAGAATAATCAATTGGAAGAAATTTTACAAATCATTAAATAAGATTTACGCATCATTTTATCACCAGTTTATATTTAAATGATAATCATTTAATTCAACTACAATTGTTAAATCCAGAAATAGATTTACTGATGGGAAATAACATTAAGTTAAACCCAATATCCAGTTCCGAATTTTAAGTTGATTTATTTTGACTGTTGGATAGGAAATATATTTGAATTCGGTAACACTGTCTGGCACTACCTTAACTCACAGTGTAATATCGATATTATCGGGGCTATAAAGGTGGGTTCTTTCCGAGTTGGTGCTGGGGGCGGGGAGACACTGTATATCTGCTAGGCACTGCCTCAGACTGGAGTCACCTCTTAGATCAAACCCCTTTTCTCTAAAACACACACAAGATTCATTTGTGACTGTGTGCTTTGAGACAGAAACTGATCTTACTTCACATTTCATTGCACGGCCTCATGCTGGATAATTGTACTCGGTGATCAGACTCTCCCAGTCTCATTCTCACCATTTCCCCCATTACCTTGTAACCTTTGTGGACTGTCTACAGGACCAGTGTTTATCTGAGGAAATGGGACTTTCTCTTACCTTTCTCCTCAGTCGATCTATGGAAGCTTTTCGAATCGGAAGGATTCTCTCTGGTTGCTGCTCTCACAATCCTGTGCTGATTCACCTGCTGTTGTTCCTCAGTCTACAATCCCTGTTTACTTCCAGCTGTGGACTTTTCTCAATCACTCCGTCATTCACCAGGATATCTAATTATGGCGGGGCAGAAAATGAGATCAATATTGACGGTGTGAAGGAGAATCTAATCTACACTTTTCCTTAAATATTGAATTTAATACACTGTTTGAGGAACTCTGTTCCCACATTCCATGTCTCTTCACCATCCCGACCACAATATGTGATCGTTTCATTCTCCTGCCCCAGTTTGAGGCAATTCCCTCTCCATGTGCCACCCCTGTTTTTAGGATCATATTTTCCTCTGGATTCTGATCCACCCCCTTCCCTCCGAGTGGCCCCCAGTCCCGCACAGTCTGATCCTGATCCCCCCTTCCCTCCGAGTGGCCCCCAGTCCCGCACAGTCTGATCCTGATCCAGCCCTTCCCTCCGAGTGGCCCCCAGTCCTGCACAGTCTGATCCTGATCCCCCCTTCCCTCCGAGTGGCCCCCAGTCCCGCACAGTCTGATCCTGATCCATCCCTTCCCTCCGAGTGGCCCCCAGTCCCGCACAGTCTGATCCTGATCCCCCCTTCCCTCCGAGTGGCCCCCAGTCCTGCACAGTCTGATCCTGATCCCCCCTTCCCTCCGAGTGGCCCCCAGTCCCGCACAGTCTGATCCTGATCCCCCCTTCCCTCCGAGTGGCCCCCAGTCCTGCACAGTCTGATCCTGATCCCCCCTTCCCTCCGAGTGGCCCCCAGTCCCGCACAGTCTGATCCTGATCCCCCCCTTCCCTCCGAGTGGCCCCCAGTCCCGCAGTCTGATCCTGATCCTTCCCTCCGAGTGGCCCCCAGTCCCGCACAGTCTGATCCTGATCCCCCCCTTCCCTCCGAGTGGCCCCCAGTCCCGCAGTCTGATCCTGATCCTTCCCTCCGAGTGGCCCCCAGTCCCGCACAGTCTGATCCTGATCCCCCCCTTCCCTCCGAGTGGCCCCCAGTCCCGCAGTCTGATCCTGATCCTTCCCTCCGAGTGGCCCCCAGTCCCACAGTCTGATCCTGATCCTTCCCTCCGAGTGGCCCCCAGTCCCGCACAGTCTGATCCTGATCCTTCCCTCCGAGTGACCCCAGCCCCGCACAGTCTGATCCTGATCCTTCCCTCCGAGTGGCCCCCAGAACCGCACAGTCTGATCCTGATCCTTCCCTCCGAGTGACCCCCAGAACCGCACAGTCTGATCCTGATCCTTCCCTCCGAGTGGCCCCCAGTCCCGCACAGTCTGATCCTGATCCCCCCCCTTCCCTCCGAGTGGCCCCCAGTCCCGCACAGTCTGATCCTGATCCTTCCCTCCGAGTGGCCCCCAAACCCGCACTCGATTGACTGAACAATACCGAGACCCCCTCCCATCAGTTCATCAAATACTGAGACCCCCTCCCATCAGTTCATCAAATACCGAGACCCCCCCCCTCAGTTCATCAAATACTGAGACCCCCCCCCCCTCAGTTCATCAAATACCGAAACCCTCCCCTCAGTTCATCAAATACTGAGACCCCCCCCTCAGTTCATCAAATACTGAGACCCCCCCCTCAGTTCATCAAATACTGAGACCCCCCCCCCTCAGTTCATCAAATACTGAGACCCCCCCCTCAGTTCATCAAATACTGAGACCCCCCCCTCAGTTCATCAAATACTGAGACCCCCCCCTCAGTTCATCAAATACTGAGACCCCCCCCTCAGTTCATCAAACACTGAGACCACCTCCCCTCAGTTCATCAAATACTGAGACCCCCCTCAGTTCATCAAATACTGAGACCCCCCCCCCTCAGTTCATCAAATACTGAGACCCCCCTCAGTTCATCAAATACTGAGACCCCCCTCAGTTCATCAAATACTGAGACCCCCCCCTCAGTTCATCAAATACTGAGACCCCCCCCCCTCAGTTCATCAAATACTGAGACCCCCTCCCCTCAGTTCATCAAATACTGAGACCCCCCCCCTCAGTTCATCAAATACTGAGACCCCCCCTCAGTTCATCAAATACTGAGACCCCCCCTCAGTTCATCAAATACTGAGACCCCCCCTCAGTTCATCAAATACTGAGACCCCCCCTCAGTTCATCAAATACTGAGACCCCCCCCCTCAGTTCATCAAATACTGAGACCCCCCCCCCTCAGTTCATCAAATACCGAGACCCCCCCCTCAGTTCATCAAATACTGAGACCCCCCCCCTCAGTTCATCAAATACTGAGACCCCCCCCTCAGTTCATCAAATACTGAGACCCCCCCCCCTCAGTTCATCAAATACTGAGACCCCCCCCTCAGTTCATCAAATACTGAGACCCCCCCCTCAGTTCATCAAATACTGAGACCCCCCCCCCTCAGTTCATCAAATACTGAGACCCCCCCCTCAGTTCATCAAACACTGAGACCACCTCCCCTCAGTTCATCAAATACTGAGACCCCCCCCCCTCAGTTCATCAAATACTGAGACCCCCCCCCCTCAGTTCATCAAATACTGAGACCCCCCTCAGTTCATCAAATACTGAGACCCCCCTCAGTTCATCAAATACTGAGACCCCCCTCAGTTCATCAAATACTGAGACCCCCCTCAGTTCATCAAATACTGAGACCCCCCCCTCAGTTCATCAAATACTGAGACCCCCCCCCTCAGTTCATCAAATACTGAGACCCCCCCCCTCAGTTCATCAAATACTGAGACCCCCCCCCCTCAGTTCATCAAATACTGAGACCCCCCCCTCAGTTCATCAAATACTGAGACCCCCCCTCAGTTCATCAAATACTGAGACCCCCCCTCAGTTCATCAAATACTGAGACCCCCCCCCTCAGTTCATCAAATACTGAGACCCCCCCCCTCAGTTCATCAAATACTGAGACCCCCCCCCTCAGTTCATCAAATACTGAGACCCCCCCCTCAGTTCATCAAATACTGAGACCCCCCCCTCAGTTCATCAAATACTGAGACCCCCCCTCAGTTCATCAAATACTGAGACCCCCCCCCCTCCCCTCAGTTCCTCCTTCTCTCTGATTGTTTTTCCCGGGAGTTTATTTAATCCCCGGGGCCGGGGTTTTGATTAAAGGAGCTCCGGCTCTCAGTCCCGGGACCCGGGCTGATCTAATCTCCGATCCACAGATCTCCCCGCGCCCCGCCATCTCCGGAGGGAGGAGGGAGGAGGGAGATCACCGAGACCGATCGCAGGCTCCCCTCACCCGCCCGCCCGCCCGCCCGCCCGCCCCTCCATCCATCCACAGGGCGGCGGCTCGGGCCGTCCGCGGGGGGTGAAGGGTCCCTCGGAGCGGCCCCCAGTCCCGCACACTCACCCTCTGTCTCTCTCTCTCTCCATTTCACTCGCTACCCCTCCGCCGCCATTTTCCCTCCAAACCGCCTTCTTCTCCGCCGACTTCGCGCCATCCGGGGTTGGACGGGTCGGGGCATGCGCACTGCGGACATTCACCGTCAATTAACGCCCTCTTCCCAGAGTCCGCCCCTGCGATTGGATCGGAACCCGCTGATTGACATCCCTGCTGACCAATCGGAGCTCGGCCCCCGCCCCAAGCTCGACTCACTGACCGCGAGGCGGGGGGGACGGCGGCTATGGTCACGTGGCGGCTGATTTGAAAACTGCGCGGCCGTTAAACCGAATCAGCGCGGGCCGGGAGCGCGCGTGACGTCAGTAACCAGGCAACAGGGCGTGTGTGACGTCAGAAACTCGTCAATCTGCGGACCGACATCTGATCCGAGCTCAAGACGGCGATGTCATGTGACCATTGTCAGTAATGAGACTCCCCAGAGTGTGATGAACTGTGTTTATCAGATCTGATCTGTCATTGTATTATTCGGATTGTACTATTTGTACCTTCACAAATTTTATGAATAAAGTACATTTTTGAAATTTAAAAATTCCCCATATGCACAGTAACCGTGATTTCAGCTTCAGGAATAAAAACAGAAAATACTGGAAATATTCAGTCAACCAGCATCTGTGGACACTCAGGGAATCAAGGGATATGGGGATAGGGCGGGAAAGTGGGAGCTGATGTAGAAGATCAGCCATGATCATATTGAATGGAGGAGCAGGATCGAGTGGCCGTATGGCCTACTCCTGCTTCTATTTCTTATGCCCTTAAAAACCCCCTCAGGCAGAATGTAAAATTCAAATTGATGTAATGTACCTGTAATGAATCTGTAATGTACCTGTAATGAATCTGTAATCAATCACCTGTATTGAGTGTAATGCAATGAGGCACCCTAGACTGTCATAAACTGTAATTATGTACAATGTGTTCTAGTATTTGATGTCACCTGCAAATTGTATAATCTGTATTGTGCACGTTTGGATTGTGATATGACAACTGTATTGCTGCAAATTTTATGAAAAAAACAGGGTTACCGTTTGAGGTCGATGATATTTCGTCAGAACTGGAAGAATTGAAAAGATTTAACAGTTTTTAAGCAACTTCAGAGCCAGGCAAAATAGGGGAGGAAAGAACAAAAGGCAAGGTCTGAGATTGAGTGGGAGGGCAGGAGTGATTAAATGACAAGAGGGATGATGATGATGATTCAAGGCGAGGAGGGCGGTAGTGGGACAAGTGAAGAAACAAGAGATGAGCTGGAAATGGCCAGAGCCATTCAGGAATGCTCCGTTCCATCCGGCGAATGGGGGGCGCTCTTTCCTTTTATGGGTGATATGCAAATGAGGCAGCGAATACTGTTGAATCTGCAAAACGACCATATTTAACCAAAGAAATGATGGAAAAACAATGATTCTTACATTTACAGTAAACATTCCTTATAAAAATGGAAAATGAACGTTTCAAATTCTTATTTGCCCTAATGTGAAAGAGTGTTGACTGCCGTTGGATGGAAATTTGCAACACCATTCGAGCATACTTACCTGGCAGGGGAGATACCTTGATCAGGAAGGAGGTTCTCCCAGGACGAGGCTAAGCCATTGCACTCCGGGTGTGCTGACGCCTGCGATGTCCCCAAATGCGGGATACTCGACTGCAAAATTTGTGGTAGTGGGGACTGCGTTCGCGCTCTCCCCTCGTTTATGACTAAAAACAGAAATAATGTGTGCTCCCAGAGCGGTGACTTTAATGGCAACTTCGAATCACTGCCTATCTGAGCTGTGATGTGGAGATGCCCGTGATGGACTGGGGGTTAACAATTGTAAACAATTTTACAACACCAAGTTATAGTCCAGCAATTTTATTTTAAATCCCACAAGCTTTCGGAGGCTTCCTCCTTCGTCAGATGAAGCCTCCGAAAGCTTGTGGAATTTAAAATAAATTTGTTGGACTATAACTTGGTGTTGTAAAATTGTTTACAATCTGAGCTATCACCTCGAAGGACTTGCTGGCCGATTAACAGTGGTGTTCGTCATTCTTTTCTGTAAAATACCTAGTAACCCTTAGATATTAAAGCATTTCCAGGACTGGGCGCTGAGATGCAGCCACCGCAAAAGCTCGATGGGGAAAGGCCGCAGTTTAGGACGCTCTCGCCATCGTAGGCCGAGGGACTGGAAACCAAAAAAAACTCCTTGTAATGACTGTAATTGCTGTAATGTAACTGTAATCTATACTGATTGCAAGTGCAATGAGGCACCCTGCAGTTTCATGAACTGTATTTATTTGATGTCTGTCTCGGTGTGCTCTACGGGCTGTTCCCGGGGACGCACACCGAGACAGACATCAACTGCTGCTGGAAGTCCATTAACTTGGTGAAAGACGCCCTTTGGTCTGCCCGAAACCTGCTGGTCATCCAGTGCATGGAGCTGTCCTCGACCGAGTGTTGCAGACTGACACATTCCAAGGTCCAGGACTACGTGCTCAGGGACGCACTGAGGATGGGTGCGGCCACCGCAAAGGCTCTGTGGGGAAAGGCAACCGTTTATAGCCTTCCCGCCATTGTATACCGAGGGGCTGAAATCAGGGGAAAAAAAACCCTGTGCAGAATGTAAAATTCAAATTGCTGTAATGTACCTGTAATGAATCTGTAATGTACCTGTAATGAATCTGTAATCAACATTCTGTGTTGAGTATAATGCAATGAGACACCCCATAGTGTGATGAACTGTAATTATGTACAATGTGTTCATTGAACCGTACTTGATGTAACCTGCAAATTGTATAATCTGTATTGTGTACGTTTGGAATGTGATATGACAACTGTACTGTATGCATTGCTGCAAATTTTATTAATAAAGTACATTTTTTTGAAAAAAAAAAGCTGGAGTAAACCATTGGGATGGGAGAAATCTATTGGTGTTCCAGATATCTATTGGGGCTTCCGGTAATCTATTGATGGTCCAGAAACCACTGGGACAGGAGAAAGGAGCCACACAAGAGATTGTTACACAAGATTAGGGCTCATAGGATTGGAGGTAATATATTAGCATGGATTGACGATTGGTTAACGGACTGGAAAAAAGGAGTAAGGAATAAATGGGTCATTTTCGGGTTGGCAGGTAGTAACGAGACGGGTGCCGCAATGATCAGTGCTGGAGCCTCAGCTGTTTACAATCTATATCAATGACTTATAGGAGGGGACCGAGAATAATGTATCCAAACTTGTTGACGATACAAAGGTGGGAAAGTAAGTGGTGAGGAGGACGCAAAGAGGCTTCAAAGGGATATAGACAGGTTAAGTGAATGGGCGAGAAGGTGGCAAATAGAGTAAAATGTGGGGAAATGTGAGGTTATTCACTTTGGTAGCAAGAATAGAAAAGCAGAATATTTTTTTAAATGGTGAGAGACTAAGAAATGTTGTAGTCAGGGGGATTTGGGTTTCCTTGTACACGAATCAAAGAAAGTTAACATGCAGGTACAGCAAGCAATTAGGAAGGGAAATGCTATGTTATCCAATATTTCAAGGGGGTTGGAGTACAAGAATAAGGAGGTCTTGCTGCAAATATATAGGACTTTGGTGAGACCACATCTGGAGTACTGTGCACAGTTTTGGTCTCCTAACCTAAGGAAGGATATACTTGCCTTAGAGGGCGTGCAACGAAGGTTCACTGGATTGATTCCTGGGATGAGAGGGTTGTCCTATGAGGAGAGATTGAGTAGAATGGGCTCATGTTCTCTGGATTTTAGAACAATGAGTGGTGATCTAATTGAAACGTATAAAATTCTTAGAAGGCTTGACAAGGTAGATGCAGAGAGGCTGCTATCCCTGGCTGGAGACTCTAGAACTAGGGGTCATAGTCTCAAGATGAGGGGTCGGCCATTTAGGACCGAGAAGAGGAAAACAATTACTCAGCGGGTTGTGAATCTTTGGAATTTTCTGCCACCCCAGAGGGCTGTTGATGCTCAGTTGTTGAGTATATTCAAGACTGACATCGATCGATTTTTGGACACTGAGGGAATCAAGTGATATGTGGATACGGTGGGAAAGTGGAATTAAGGTAAAAGTTCAGCCATGATCTTATTTAATGGAGGAGCAGGGTCCAGGGGCCGAATGGCCTACTTCTGCTGTACTGTACAGGAAAATCTATGCACCAACCAACTCGACATCTTTGCTTCACAATTTGGCAAAGGTTTTGCTATTTAACAATAAAAGAGGAATATCTTTAATTTATAAAGCGCCCTTCACGATCAAAGCAGGTCCGAAAGCGATTTGCAGCCAATGGAGTGCTTTTTGAAGTGTAATCACTGTTGTAATGTCGGAACACAGCAGCCGATTTTCACAGAGCAAGGTCCCTTAAACAGCAATGTAATAATAAGCAGATCATCTGTACTGGTGATGTTGGTTGAGGGATAAACATTGACCAGGACACTCGGTTGAACTCGCCTGCTTTTCTTCCAATAGTGCCTTAGACTATTTCACGTCCACCTGTGAGAGAATATAGAGCCTCTGTTTAATGTCTTATCTGAAAGACAGATCCTCTCAGAGTACCAAACTCCATTAGTTCTGCACTGGACTAATCCAGTAAGCCTAGATTTTGTGCTGAAGTCTCTGGAGTGGGAGTCGAAACTACAATGTCCAATATCAGAGTTAAGGAGGCTATCAACTGGGCCACTACTGACACCTTACAACAAAGCCCAGCGAGTTCAATTACTAATACATTATAAATCATATGCCTGCACCTAATATTGTTTTTTAAAAGTACTTACGGTTGTTAATTTATATCACACTTTTGCGTCACCTCTTTCCATTAGAAATTCCTATATTGTATTAATTTTTACAATAAAAAACTGCCTCTGTAAATGTGAAATGCTGTAATTACACCTGTCCACCAGAGGTGACGCTGTAGAACCTCGATTCTATAACTCCCTCCTTCTCAGCATGTTTTCAAAAACCTCTGATATTTCAACAAACTCTACTTGCTTCAGAAATTGCCAGATATTTTACTACTTTACTGTAAATCTACAACCATTTTAAACAAAGTATGCATACACTTCCTATTATATACAAACAAATACATAACGTCGGACTTTAAAAGGAGATTTACAGAATACAAACTCATTATTTCGCCAGAAGAATGCAGTATGTGAGTGGAGGATAGTTACATAATACAAATTGATTATTGATCCAGTAAAATACAGTGAGTGGAGGATAGTTACAAAGTACAAATTGATTATTGACTCAGTAAAATACAGTGAGTGGAGGATGGTTACATAATACAAATTGATTATTGATCCAGTAAAATACAGTGAGTGGAGGATAGTTACATAATATAAATTGATTATTCCTCCAGTAAAATGCAGTGAGCGGGGGATAGTTACATAATATCAATTGATTATTGATCCAGTAAAATGCAGTGAGTGGAGGATAGTTACATAATATAAATTGATTATTCCTCCAGTAAAATGCAGTGAGCGGGGGATAGTTACATAATATAAATTGATTATTGATCCAGTAAAATGCAGTGAATGGAGGATAGTTACATAATATAAATTGATTATTGATCCAGTAAAATGCAGTGAGTGGAGGATAGTTACATAATATAAATTGATTATTGATCCAGTTAAATGCAGTGAGTGGGGGATAGTTACATAATATAAATTGATTATTGATCCAGTAAAATGCAGTGAGCGGGGGATAGTTACATAATATAAATTGATTATTGATCCAGTAAAATGCAGTGAGCGGGGGATAGTTACATAATATAAATTGATTATTCCTCCAGTAAAATGCAGTGAGCGGGGGATAGTTACATAATATAAATTGATTATTGATCCAGTAAAATGCAGTGAATGGAGGATAGTTACATAATATAAATTGATTATTGATCCAGTAAAATGCAGTGAGTGGAGGATAGTTACATAATATAAATTGATTATTGATCCAGTTAAATGCAGTGAGTGGGGGATAGTTACATAATACAAATTAATTATTTCTCCAGCAATATTTCAATCGAGAGCTGGACCTCTTTCAGGCTGAGGCAGATCATCGCATGCAAAAGGTAGGTAATGCATAGAATTACCCAGGGACAGAATAATCTCCTGGTCCAGTTTCGATCTCCTAAGGGTCAAGAGGAAACTCCTAGATTCCCTCTCCCCCCAGATTGGCCTGAGTTTTCATCTGTTTTTTCGCCTCTCGCAGGAGATGGCGTAGTTTTGGGTGGAGTGGGGATTGTATATAGTGTGAAACACAAGGTATGAGAATTGCATGAGACAGGCTGGATGCACCAGAGTATCTTTTGCTGTTAGTTCTTGTTCGTATGTTTGTATGTTTGTAAAATGCAATGAGGGGAGGATAGTTACATAATACAAATTATGTGTGTAAAATTAATCCCAGTCAGTTACAGCAGTGATTGACGGGGGAATTACCCAATCATCTCCATTCTGGCCGAAAACAGTGGCCACACTACTTGCAGCCCTAAATAAATGGTGAATTTCAGCTATAAGCGGGGTTGAGTGGTGCTGGCGAATTAAAGATCTAAAATGAAATTGAGAGTGCATTGGCCGCGAATCGAACACAGGTCACTCATGGGGAAAGCGAAATTTCGATCACTGATCTTCAGCAAAGTGATGGAAGGTGTCATCGACGGTGCTATCTAGCGGCACTTACTCACAAATAACCTGCTCACTGATGCTCAGTTTCGGTTCCGCCAGGATCACTCGGCTCCAGACCTCATTACAGCCTTGGTACAAACATGGACATAAGAGCTGAATTCCAGAGGTGAGGTAAGAGTGACTGCCCTTGACATCAAGGCAGCATTTGACCGAGTGTGGCACCAAGGAGCTCGAGTAAAATTGAAGTCAACGGGAATCAGGGGGAAAACTCGCCATCGGCTGGAGTCATACCTAGCAAGAAGGAAGATGGTAGTGGTTGTTGGAGACCAATCATCTCAGCCCCAGGACATTGCTGCAGGAGTTCCTCAGGGCAGTGTCCTAGGCCCAACGATCTTCAGCTGCTTCATCAATGACCTTCCCTCCATCATAAGGTCAGAAATGGGGATGTTCGCTGATTATTGCACTGTATTCAGTTCCATTCGCAACCCCACAGATAATGAAGTCCGTGCCCGCATGCAGCAAGACCTGGACAACATCCAGGCTTGGGCTCATAAGTGGCAAGTAACATTCGCGCCAGACAAGTGCCAGGCAATGACCATCTCCAACAAAAGAGAGTCTAACCATCTTACCCTTGGCATTCAACGGCATTACCATCGCCTAATCCCCCACCATCAACATCCTGGGGGTCACCATTGACCAGAAACTTCACTGGACCAGCCATATAAATACTGTGGCTACAAAAGCAGGTCAGAGGCTGGGTATTCTGCGGCGAGTGACTCACCTCCTGAATCCCCAAAGCCTTTCCACCATCTCCAACGCAAAAGTCAAGAGTGTGATGGAATACTCTCCACTTGCCTGGATGAGTGCAGCTCCAAAAACGCTCGAGAAGCTCGACACCATCCAAGACAAAGCAGCCCGCTTGATTGGCACCCCATCCACCACAAGGAAGTAACGCGCTGGGTGGATAAGGGGGAACCAATGGATGCAGTATATTTCGATTTCCAAAAGGCCCTCGATAAGGTGGGCACATAGAAGATTACTGCACACGATAAGAGCTCATAGTGTTGTGGTAATATGCTGGCATGGACAGAGGATTTGCTAACTAACAGAAAACAAAGAGTCGGGATGAAAGGGTCATTTTCAAAATGGCAATCTGTAACTAGTGGGGTGCCGCAGGGCTCCGTGCTGGGGCCTCAACTATTTACAATATATATCAATGACTTAGATGAAGGAACAGAGTATCTTGTGGCCAAGTTTGCTGATGATACAAAGATAGGTGGAAAAGCAAGTTGCGATGAGGGCACAAAGTGTCTGCAAAGGGATATTGACAGGTTAAGTGAATGGGCATAAATTTGGCAGATGGAATATAACGTGGCAAAATGTGAAGTCATCCACTTTGAGAGGAAAAATAGAAAAGCAAATATAATTTGAATGGAGAAATACGACAAAATGCTGCGGTACAGAGGGATCTGGGTGTCCTCGTACATGAAGCACAAAAAGTCAACATACAGGTGCAGCAGGTAATCCGGAAGACAAACGAAATATTGGCCTTTATTTATATGGGGGTGGAGTGTCAAAGCAGGGAAGTCATGCTACAAATGTACAGGGTGCTGGTGAGACCACACCTGGAGTACTGCGGACAGTTCTGGTGCCCTTATTTAAGGAAGGACATAATTGCATTGGAGGCAGTTCAGAGAAGTTTCACTTGGTTGATTCCGGGTATGGAAGGATTGTTTTATGAGGAAAGATTGAACAGGTTCGGTCGATGCTCATTAGAGTTTAGAAGAATGAGAGGAGACCTTATTGAAACATATAAGATTCTGACGGGACTCGATAGGGTAGATGCTGAGAGGATGTTACCCCTCATGAGGGAATCTAAAACTAGGGGACATAGTTTCGGAATAAGGGGTCGCCCGTTTAAGACGGAAATTAGGAGCAATTTCTTCTCCCAGAGGTTCGTGAATCTTTGGAATTCTTTACCTCAAAAAGCTGTGGAGGCTGAGTCATTGAATACATTCAAGGCTGAGTTAGACTAATTTTTCATCAGCAAGGGAGTCAAAGGATATGGGGAAAGGGCGGGAAAGTGGAGTTGAGATAAAAATCAGATCAGTCATGAATGGCGGAGCAGGCTCGAGGGGCCGAATGGCCTACTCCTGCTCCTATCTTTTATAGTCTTATGGTCACCCTAAACGTTCACTCCCTTCACCACCGGCGCACTGTGGTTGCAGTGTGTGCCATGCACAGGATGCACTGCAGCAACTCGCCAAGGCTTCTTCGACAGCACCTCCCAAACCCGCGACCTCTACCACCTAGAAGGGCAAGAGCAGCAGGCACATGGGAACAACACCACCTGCACGTTCCCCTCCAAGTCACACACCATCCCGACTTGGAAATATATCGCCGTTCCTTCATCGTCGCTGGGTCAAAATCCTGGAACTCCCTTCCTAACAGCACTGTGGGAGAACCTTCACCACACGGACTGCAGTGGTTCAAGAAGGCGGCTCACCACCACCTTCTCAAGGGCAATTAGGGATGGACAATAAATGTCGGCCTCGCCAGCGACGCCCACATCCCATGAACGAATAAAAAAAAAGAGAACCGCCAATACTTCACTGGAAAATGCTTGAGCTTCTTATGTCCCCAACCAACAGCCGTGAGTGCTGGTTTTCTGGGAGAAACAAAGAGGAAACCCCGCTTGATTACTTCAACTGGAGTTTTCTTCTGAATGTGGCTGTAGCTCAGTGGTAAAGCACATGTATGCAGTTCTCCCTTATAGCCCACCGTCTCCATTCACTTATGTATCGAATTTTGGACACAATTTTGAAAAGATCGTTTTCGACTCGCCTCACCTTTACATACAAAGACAGGTAAGACTGTCTTTAACTCAAGAAAAATCTAACGCTGGGCATAGGATACAATTCAATCGAAGAGCCCACGAACCGTTTCAATGACCCCGAACCCCAGCTCATCAAGATGTTTTCACTGAAACGATCTTTAAACACAAACCCACACCTGGTGCATCTCCGACATCCGTCTTTCGTGAAATGAGACCTAATTCTCTCTGCTTCTCACGTTGCCCTCTTCTGAAGTTCAAGGACTCAAAATATTCTTGCAGGCCTCTGCTACAATGTGCCTGAGCATTTCTAATCCCGTCCAACTGTCCGCTTCGTGACTGATAAGGGCAGCGTTCGAAAAACGCGGACATGAAACAGGAAGGATGGCAGTAGTCCAGTAGTGCTTGCAATAACGTTTGGAGATAACTCTCATATCTCCGCCCCCTCGAACACTCTACCTCGGATGATAACAATTAACCCCGAATTGCTGAAATCCGAACCTTCGAGAGGCAAAGTCTTGGAATAAATCGTCACAACGCTGTGACATTCGACATCTGCCGCTGTCTGCGGATAAAGTCTTAAATTCTTAACACTCCTGGATCTCCTCCTGCGCCTATGTTTTTCCAGCAAAGGTTGCTCCGTAACTCTGTAAACCCACATTTATGTCAAAGAACTACTCTCGGTAATCCTGCACCAACAAATCTCATTCGGTTTCGAAAACCATGGTCACCTGTTTTAAAAGAAAAAAAACCCAGAAAATCCACTGTGGCTCTTCTTGAGATCCCAAGGGGTAAATTACATAACATGCGTTTGTCAATTTCTGATTTCCTTCCATCAACGTTGGGAAATATCCATTCAAATTAAGAAACTGAAAGATGTAATAATACCTGATATATGTTTACATTCTGCAATAGAAAATTTGTTGCTTAGTCAATGTTTAAGCAGAGTTAATCTGATACTAGGAAAAAATAAAAATCAGCTTCCTGAGAAAGGGGTTAACTTCTATGCAGTGAAAAGAATGCGGACCCAGATATCATCAGACTCACGCAGCTTGCGTCACACAGCTTTCATATCAATTTAAAAAACTTTGCTGAATGAAAAAGAAACAAACTCCATTTTACATCTCCCCCGATGTCTTTGGACCGTGAAGCAATAATAACTTGCATAAAGATCCTAATTCAATTAAGTTCTAGGATATTAATTTCAGCTTGTTTTTGACTTCCAGTTTTCAAAACGTGAGCCACGAAGGCACAGATTTTTTTTACAAAACTTTTGTTTCTTTAGGAATTGAAAATCTGTTAAAACAAGCTGAAATCATTCATCACATCAGTATTAACTTTAAATGCATTTTTGTCAGGGAAGACCACATTGTAGTTTATACATCTCTATTTATAAAGAGTAGGTTGTGCTGCCCTCGTGCTTACTAATTACACTCAAAATTAACTCCTTATCCACCTCAAATTATTAAGGCCTTTGCAGTTGTGAGAAATTCAAAAATGCCAATTTCTTTCAATGTGATAATCTCATGTCTGGAAATGAACAATAATCAGAATTTCATAGTGGCCACGAAGAAAGTCTGTTTTTCACAATTTAATAGGTCAGTTAACCTCAATAACTCCAGCTTAATTCAGCAATATCTTAAACTTAACACAATTTGGAACAGATAAAATTATGAAAATAGCACGTGCTTACAAAAGCCCAATAAATTACTTCACCTTTCTTTTTGTTCTTTCTTCAGGCCCCTTTCCAATTGAGAGTAAAAAGTACTGAATATAACTGAAGAAAAAGTTAGCCTTCACAGCTAAACAAAATATTTGTAACAGTCTTACCCTGCAGCCAGTGGCACCAAAACATTCACATCGGCTTTTAAAAAAACAGTGCGCTGCGAACAAAATAACTTCTGTAGCTTGTAAGACCATAAGACCATAAGAGATAGGAGCAGGAGTAGGCCATTCGGCCCCTTGAACCTGCTCCGCCATTCAATGAGATCATGGCTGATCTGATTTTTACCTCAACTCCATTTTCCCGCCTTTTCCCCCTTACCTTTGACTCCCTTGCTGATCAAAAAATTGCCTAACTCAGCATTGAATGTATTCAATGGCTCAGCCTCCTCAGCTTTTTGGGGTAAAGAATTCCAAAGATTCACGACCTTCTGGGAGAAGAAATTGCTCCTCATTTCCATCTTAAACGGGCGACCCCTTATTTTGTGACTTTGCGCTAGTTTTAGATTCCCCCATGAGAGGTAACATCCTCTCAGCATCTACCTGATCGAGACTAGAAAAGGGACTTCCTTACTCTATCGTATTCTAAAGTATCCTTTTTCTCCCAAATCAATTATCAATTTCTAATGTTTGCTACTTAACCCCATTCTGATTCAAAGTCTCAAGCTCATAGTCTCTGTCTCACCCAAACCGATTACCTCCTGAAGCATTCTTAACAGTCTTCTCTGCCGACCACGGCGCTCAGATTCTCTTCAATAAATTTCCCTGAGAATCTCCACGGTTACTGTTAGTGTTGGAGGGAAACACTCAAGCACCCTCCAAAACAGTTTTCCTACCTTAACAGACTGGGTTCAGCACCTTGTCCGTCCGAGGCACTTAGTTTCACTCAATCGACATTATTGCCTGTCAAGGTGCGACGCCGCAGTCGCCAGTTTGTAAGATCGATTCAAACTGGACACCAATAGGTTGTGATTAATCCTTTATTAAATGTAAGCAAGTATCAACACACTCAATGTGTAAGGCCATAGTATTACAAAGAAGGACACGATACGAACTGTTAGACATGCTTTGGATAGAAGCAAGAACACTCGGGTGGCTGTTTATTGATCCCTCTCTCGCCGATCTGTGCTTCTATAAATTCAAGTGTAAAACGTTAATTATTTGTACCACTCATTTCATGAAAACGCTCCCTTATCTGTATTTGTTATTCACATTGCTTGATCCCCTATCAGACCTGCTCGTGATATGTGCGGACCCAACACACGAACATCTCGACATGCCCAAGGTGCACATAATCTCAACACATTCTCAACATAGTCTGTACACATTCTCAACACATTCTCAATACATTCTCAACATAGTCTGTACACATTCTCAACACATTCTCAATACATTCTCAACATAGACTGTACACATTCTCAACACATTCTCAACACATTCTCAACATAGTCTGTACACATTCTCAACACATTCTCAATACATTCTCAACATAGTCTGTACACATTCTCAACACATTCTCAACATAGTCTGTACACATTCTCAACACATTCTCAATACATTCTCAACATAGTCTGTACACATTCTCAATACATTCTCAACATAGTCTGTACACATTCTCAACACATTCTCAACACATTCTCAACATAGTCTGTACACATTCTCAACACATTCTCAACATAGTCTGTACACATTCTCAACACATTCTCAATACATTCTCAACATAGTCTGTACACATTCTCAACACATTCTCAATACATTCTCAACATAGTCTGTACACATTCTCAACACATTCTCAATACATTCTCAACATAGTCTGTACACATTCTCAACACATTCTCAATACATTCTCAACATAGTCTGTACGCATTCTCAATACATTCTCAACACATTCTCAACATAGTCTGTACGCATTCTCAACACATTCTCAACATAGTGTGTACACATTCTCAACACATTCTCAACACATTCTCAACATAGTCTGTACACATTCTCAACACATTTTCAATACATTCTCAACATAGTCTGCACACATTCTCAACACATTCTCAATACATTCTCAACATAGTCTGTACACATTCTCAACACATTCTCAACATAGTGTGTAAACATTCTCAACACATTCTCAATACATTCTCAACATAGTCTGGACACATTCTCAACACATTCTCAATACATTCTCAACATAGTGTGTAAACATTCTCAACACATTCTCAATACATTCTCAATATAGTCTGTACACATTCTCAACACATTCTCAATACATTCTCAACATAGTCTGTACGCATTCTCAACACATTCTCAACACATTCTCAACATAGTCTGTGCACATTCTCAACACATTCTCAACATAGTCTGTACACATTCTCAACACATTCTCAACATAGTATGTACACATTCTCAACACATTCTCAACATAGTCTGTACACATTCTCAACACATTCTCAATACATTCTCAACATAGTCTGTACACATTCTCAACACATTCTCAATACATTCTCAACATAGTCTGTACACATCCTCAACACATTCTCAATACATTCTCAACATAGTCTGTACACATTCTCAACACATTCTCAACACATTCTCAACATAGTCTGTACGCATTCTCAACACATTCTCAACATAGTGTGTACACATTCTCAACACATTCTCAACACATTCTCAACATAGTATGTACACATTCTCAACACATTTTCAATACATTCTCAACATAGTCTGTACACATTCTCAACACATTCTCAATACATTCTCAACATAGTCTGTACACATTCTCAACACATTCTCAACATAGTGTGTAAACATTCTCAACACATTCTCAATACATTCTCAACATAGTCTGGACACATTCTCAACACATTCTCAATACATTCTCAACATAGTGTGTAAACATTCTCAACACATTCTCAATACATTCTCAATATAGTCTGTACACATTCTCAACACATTCTCAATACATTCTCAACATAGTCTGTACGCATTCTCAACACATTCTCAACACATTCTCAACATAGTCTGTACACATTCTCAACACATTCTCAACATAGTCTGTACACATTCTCAACACATTCTCAACATAGTCTGTACACATTCTCAACACATTCTCAATACATTCTCAACATAGTCTGTACGCATTCTCAACACATTCTCAACACATTCTCAACATAGTCTGTACACATTCTCAACACATTCTCAAGATAGTCTGTACGCATTCTCAACACATTCTCAACACATTCTCAACATAGTCTGTACACATTCTCAACACATTCTCAACATAGTCTGTACACATTCTCAACACATTCTCAACGTAGTCTGTACAACTTCTCAACACATTCTGAACACATTCTCAACATAGTCTGCACACATTCTCAACACATTCTCAACATAGTCTGTACACATTCTCAACACATTCTCAACATAGTCTGTACACATTCTCAACACATTCTCAACACATTCTCAACATAGTCTGCACACATTCTCAACACATTCTCAACACATTCTCAACACATTCTCAACAGAGTCTGTACACATTCTCAACACATTCTCAATACATTCTCAACATAGTGTGTAAACATTCTCAACACATTCTCAATACATTCTCAACATAGTCTGTGCACATTCTCAACACATTCTCAATACATTCTCAACATAGTCTGTACGCATTCTCAACACATTCTCAACATAGTGTGTACACATTCTCAACACATTCTCAACACATTCTCAACATAGTGTGTACACATTGTCAACACATTCTCAACACATTCTCAACATAGTCTGTACACATTCTCAACACATTCTCAACACAGTCTGGACACATTCTCAACACATTCTCAACATAGTCTGTACACATTCTCAACACATTCTCAACATAGTCTGTACACATTCTCAACACATTCTCAACATAGACTGTACACATTCTCAACACATTCTCAACACATTCTCAACAAAGTCTGGACACATTCTCAACACATTCTCAACATAGTCTGTACACATTCTCAACACATTCCCAACACATTCTCAACATAGTCTGTACGCATTCTCAACACATTCTCAACATAGTCTGTACACATTCTCAACACATTCTCAACATAGTCTGTACACATTCTCAATACATTCTCAACATAGTCTGTACACATTCTCAACACATTCTCAATATATTCTCAACATAGACTGTGCACATTCTCAACACATTCTCAACACATTCTCAACATAGTCTGTACACATTCTCAACACATTCTCAACATAGTCTGTACACATTCTCAACACATTCTCAACACATTCTCAACATAGTCTGCACACATTCTCAACACATTCTCAACACATTCTCAACACATTCTCAACAGAGTCTGTACACATTCTCAACACATTCTCAATACATTCTCAACATAGTCTGTACGCATTCTCAACACATTCTCAACATAGTGTGTAAACATTCTCAACACATTCTCAATACATTCTCAACATAGTCTGTGCACATTCTCAACACATTCTCAATACATTCTCAACATAGTCTGTACGCATTCTCAACACATTCTCAACATAGTGTGTACACATTCTCAACACATTCTCAACACATTCTCAACATAGTGTGTACACATTGTCAACACATTCTCAACACATTCTCAACATAGTCTGTACACATTCTCAACACATTCTCAACACAGTCTGGACACATTCTCAACACATTCTCAACATAGTCTGTACACATTCTCAACACATTCTCAACATAGTCTGTACACATTCTCAACACATTCTCAACATAGACTGTACACATTCTCAACACATTCTCAACACATTCTCAACAAAGTCTGGACACATTCTCAACACATTCTCAACATAGTCTGTACACATTCTCAACACATTCCCAACACATTCTCAACATAGTCTGTACGCATTCTCAACACATTCTCAACATAGTCTGTACACATTCTCAACACATTCTCAACATAGTCTGTACACATTCTCAATACATTCTCAACATAGTCTGTACACATTCTCAACACATTCTCAATATATTCTCAACATAGACTGTGCACATTCTCAACACATTCTCAACACATTCTCAACATAGTCTGTACACATTCTCAACACATTCTCAACATAGTCTGTACACATTCTCAACACATTCTCAACATAGTCTGTACACATTCTCAACACATTCTCAACACATTCTCAACATAGTCTGTACACATTCTCAACACATTCTCAACATAGTCTGTACACATTCTCAACACATTCTCAACACATTCTCAACACAGTCTGTACACATTCTCAACACATTCTCAACATAGTCTGCACACATTCTCAACACATTCTCAACATAGTCTGTACACATTCTCAACACATTCTCAACATAGTCTGTACACATTCTCAACACATTCTCAACACATTCTCAACATAGTCTGTACACATTCTCAACACATTCTCAACACATTCTCAACATAGTCTGTACACATTCTCAACACATTCTCAACATAGTCTGTACACATTCTCAACACATTCTCAACACATTCTCAACACAGTCTGTACACATTCTCAACACATTCTCAACATAGTCTGCACACATTCTCAAAACATTCTCAACACATTCTCAACATAGTCTGTACACATTCTCAACACATTCTCAATACATTCTCAACATAGTCTGCACACATTCTCAACACATTCTCAACATAGTCTGTACACATTCTCAACACATTCTCAACATAGTCTGTACACATTCTCAACACATTCTCAACATAGTCTGTACACATTCTCAATACATTCTCAACATAGTCTCTACACATTCTCAACACATTCTCAATACATTCTCAACATAGACTGTACACATTCTCAACACATTCTCAACATTATCTGTACACATTCTCAACACATTCTCAACACATTCTCAACATAGTCTGCACACATTCTCAACACATTCTCAACATAGTCTGTACACATTCTCAACACATTCTCAACACATTCTCAACATAGTCTGTACACATTCTTAACACATTCTCAACACATTCTCAACATAGACTGTACACATTCTCAACACATTCTCAACATAGTCTGTACACATTCCCAACACATTCTCAACATAGTCTGTACACATTCTCAACACATTCTCAACACATTCTCAACATAGTCTGTACACATTCTCAACCCATTCTCAACATAGTCTGTACACATCCTCAACACATTCTCAACACATTCTCAACATAGTCTGTACACATTCTCAACACATTCTCAACATAGTCTGTACACATTCTCAACACATTCTCAACACATTCTCAACATAGTCTGTACACATTCTCAACACATTCTCAATACATTCTCAACTTAGTCTGTACACATTCTCAACACATTCTCAACACATTCTCAACATAGTCTGTACACATTCGCAACACATTCTCAATACATTCTCAAAATAGTCTGTACACATTCTCAACACATTCTCAACATAGTCTGTACACATTCTCAACACATTCTGAATACATTCTCAACATAGTCTGTATACATTCTCAATACATTCTCAACATAGACTGTACACATTCTCAACACATTCTCAACACATTCTGAACATAGTCTGTACACATTCTCAACACATTCTCAACATGGTCTGTACACATTCTCAACACATTCTCAACATAGTCTGTACACATTCTCAACACATTCTAAACACATTCTCAACATAGTCTGTACACATTCTCAACACATTCTCAACACATTCTCAACATAGTCTGTACACATTCTCAACACATTCTCAACATAGTCTGTACACATTCTCAACACATTCTCAACACATTCTCAACATAGTCTGTACACATTCTCAACACATTCTCAACATAGTCTGTACACATTCTCAACACATTCTCAACACATTCTGAACATAGTCTGTACACATTCTCAACACATTCTCAATACATTCTCAACATAGTCTGTACACATTCTCAACACATTCTCAACACATTCTCAACATAGTCTGTACACATTCTCAACACATTCTCAACATAGTCTGTACACATTCTCAACACATTCTCAACACATTCTCAACACATTCTCAACATAGTCTGTACACATTCTCAACACATTCTCAACATAGTCTGTACACATTCTCAACACATTCTCAACATAGTCTGTACACATTCTCAACACATTCTCAACACATTCTCAACATAGTCTGTACACATTCTCAACACATTCTCAACACATTCTCAACATAGTCTGTACACATTCTCAACACATTCTCAACATAGTCTGTACACATTCTCAACACATTCTCAACACATTCTCAACATAGTCTGTACACATTCTCAACACATTCTCAACATAGTCTGTACACATTCTCAACACATTCTCAATACATTCTCAACACAGTCTGTACACATTCTCAACACATTCTCAACATAGTCTGTACACATTCTCAACACATTCTCAACACATTCTCAACATAGTCTGTACACATTCTCAACACATTCTCAATACATTCTCAACATAGTCTGTACACATTCTCAACACATTCTCAACATAGTCTGTACTTATTCTCAACACATTCTCAACACATTCTCAACATAGTCTGTACACATTCTCAACACATTCTCAACATAGTCTGTACACATTCTCAATACATTCTCAACATAGTCTCGACACATTCTCAACACATTCTCAATACATTCTCAACATAGACTGTGCACATTCTCAACACATTCTCAACATAGTCTGTACACATTCTCAACACATTCTCAACACATTCTCAACATAGTCTGTACACATTCTCAACACATTCTCAACATAGTCTGTCCACATTCTCAACACATTCTCAACACATTCTCAACATAGTCTGTACACATTCTTAACACATTCTCAACACATTCTCAACATAGACTGTACACATTCTCAACACATTCTCAACATAGTCTGTACACATTCCCAACACATTCTCAACATAGTCTGTACACATTCTCAACACATTCTCAACACATTCTCAACATAGTCTGTACACATTCTCAACACATTCTCAACATAGTCTGTACACATTCTCAACACATTCTCAACACATTCTCAACATAGTCTGTACACATTCTCAACACATTCTCAACATAGTCTGTACACATTCTCAACGCATTCTCAACACATTCTCAACATAGTCTGTACACATTCTCAACACATTCTCAATACATTCTCAACATAGTCTGTACACATTCTCAACACATTCTCAACACATTCTCAACATAGTCTGTACACATTCTCAACACATTCTCAATACATTCTCAAAATAGTCTGTACACATTCTCAACACATTCTCAACATAGTCTGTACACATTCTCAACACATTCTCAATACATTCTCAACATAGTCTGTATACATTCTCAATACATTCTCAACATAGACTGTACACATTCTCAACACATTCTCAACACATTCTGAACATAGTCTGTACACAATCTCAACACATTCTCAACATAGTCTGCACACATTCTCAACTCATTCTCAACACATTCTCAACATGGTCTGTACACATTCTCAACACATTCTCAACATAGTCTGTACACATTCTCAACACATTCTAAACACATTCTCAACATAGTCTGTACACATTCTCAACACATTCTCAACACATTCTCAACATAGTCTGTACACATTCTCAACACATTCTCAACATCGTCTGTACACATTCTCAACACATTCTCAACATAGTCTGTACACATTCTCAACACATTCTCAACATAGTCTGTACACATTCTCAACACATTCTCAACACATTCTGAACATAGTCTGTACACATTCTCAACACATTCTCAACATAGTCTGTACACATTCTCAACACATTCTCAACACATTCTCAACATAGTCTGTACACATTCTCAACACATTCTCAACATAGTCTGTACACATTCTCAACACATTCTCAACATAGTCTGTACACATTCTCAACACATTCTCAACACATTCTCAACATAGTCTGTACACATTCTCAACACATTCTCAACACATTCTCAACATAGTCTGTACACATTCTCAACACATTCTCAACATAGTCTGTACACATTCTCAACACATTCTCAACATAGTGTGTACACATTCTCAACACATTCTCAACATAGTCTGTACACATTCTCAACACATTCTCAATACATTCTCAACATAGTCGGTACACATTCTCAACACATTCTCAATACATTCTCAACATAGTATGTACACATTCTCAACACATTCTCAATACATTCTCAACATAGTCTGTACGCATTCTCAACACATTCTCAACCCATTCTCAACATAGTCTGTACGCATTCTCAACACATTCTCAACATAGTGTGTACACATGCTCAACACATTCTCAACACATTCTCAACATAGTCTGTACACATTCTCAACACATTTTCAATACATTCTCAACATAGTCTGTACACATTCTCAACACATTCTCAATACATTCTCAACATAGTCTGTACACATTCTCAACACATTCTCAACATAGTGTGTGAACATTCTCAACACATTCTCAATACATTCTCAACATAGTCTGGACACATTCTCAACACATTCTCAATACATTATCAACATAGTGTGTAAACATTCTCAACACATTCTCAATACATTCTCAATATAGTCTGTACACATTCTCAACACATTCTCAATACATTCTCAACATAGTCTGTACGCATTCTCAACACATTCTCAACACATTCTCAACATAGTCTGTACACATTCTCAACACATTCTCAACATAGTCTGTACACATTCTCAACACATTCTCAACACATTCTCAACATAGTCTGTACACAATCTCAACACATTCTCAACATAGTCTGTACACATTCTCAACACATTCTCAACACATTCTCAACATGGTCTGTACACATTCTCAACACATTCTCAACATAGTCTGTACACATTCTCAACACATTCTAAACACATTCTCAACATAGTCTGTACACATTCTCAACACATTCTCAACACATTCTCAACATAGTCTGTACGCATTCTCAACACATTCTCAACATAGTCTGTACACATTCTCAACACATTCTCAACATAGTCTGTACACATTCTCAACACATTCTCAACATAGTCTGTACACATTCTCAACACATTCTCAACACATTCTGAACATAGTCTGTACACATTCTCAACACATTCTCAATACATTCTCAACATAGTCTGTACACATTCTCAACACATTCTCAACACATTCTCAACATAGTCTGTACACATTCTCAACACATTCTCAACATAGTCTGTACACATTCTCAACACATTCTCAACACATTCTCAACATAGTCTGTACACATTCTCAACACATTCTCAACATAGTCTGTACACATTCTCAACACATTCTCAACAGAGTCTGTACACATTCTCAACACATTCTCAACACATTCTCAACATAGTCTGGCCACATTATCAACACATTCTCAACACATTCTCAACATAGTCTGTACACATTCTCAACACATTCTCAACATAGTCTGTACACATTCTCAACACATTCTCAACACATTCTCAACATAGTCTGTACACATTCTCAACACATTCTCAACATAGTCTGCACACATTCTCAACACATTCTCAATACATTCTCAACACAGTCTGTACACATTCTCAACACATTCTCAACACATTCTCAACATAGTCTTTACACATTCTCAACACATTCTCAATACATTCTCAACATAGTCTGTACACATTCTCAACACATTCTCAACATAGTCTGTACACATTCTCAACACATTCTCAACACATTCTCAACATAGTCTGTACACATTCTCAACACATTCTCAACACATTCTCAACATAGTCTGTACACATTCTCAACACATTCTCAACATCGTCTGTACACATTCTCAACACATTCTCAACATAGTCTGTACACATTCTCAACACATTCTCAACATAGTCTGTACACATTCTCAACACATTCTCAACACATTCTGAACATAGTCTGTACACATTCTCAACACATTCTCAACATAGTCTGTACACATTCTCAACACATTCTCAACACATTCTCAACATAGTCTGTACACATTCTCAACACATTCTCAACATAGTCTGTACACATTCTCAACACATTCTCAACATAGTCTGTACACATTCTCAACACATTCTCAACACATTCTCAACATAGTCTGTACACATTCTCAACACATTCTCAACACATTCTCAACATAGTCTGTACACATTCTCAACACATTCTCAACATAGTCTGTACACATTCTCAACACATTCTCAACACATTCTCAACATAGTCTGTACACATTCTCAACACATTCTCAATACATTCTCAACATAGTCTGTACACATTCTCAACACATTCTCAATACATTCTCAACATAGTCTGTACACATTCTCAACACATTCTCAATACATTCTCAACATAGTCTGTACGCATTCTCAACACATTCTCAACCCATTCTCAACATAGTCTGTACGCATTCTCAACACATTCTCAACATAGTGTGTACACATGCTCAACACATTCTCAATACATTCTCAACATAGTCTGTACACATTCTCAACACATTCTCAATACATTCTCAACATAGTCTGTACACATTCTCAACACATTCTCAACATAGTGTGTAAACATTCTCAACACATTCTCAATACATTCTCAACATAGTCTGGACACATTCTCAACACATTCTCAATACATTATCAACATAGTGTGTAAACATTCTCAACACATTCTCAATACATTCTCAATATAGTCTGTACACATTCTCAACACATTCTCAATACATTCTCAACATAGTCTGTACGCATTCTCAACACATTCTCAACACATTCTCAACATAGTCTGTACACATTCTCAACACATTCTCAACATAGTCTGTACACAATCTCAACACATTCTCAACACATTCTCAACATAGTCTGTACGCATTCTCAACACATTCTCAACATAGTCTGTACACATTCTCAACACATTCTCAACATAGTCTGTACACATTCTCAACACATTCTCAACATAGTCTGTACACATTCTCAACACATTCTCAACACATTCTGAACATAGTCTGTACACATTCTCAACACATTCTCAATACATTCTCAACATAGTCTGTACACATTCTCAACACATTCTCAACACATTCTCAACATAGTCTGTACACATTCTCAACACATTCTCAACATAGTCTGTACACATTCTCAACACATTCTCAACACATTCTCAACATAGTCTGTACACATTCTCAACACATTCTCAACATAGTCTGTACACATTCTCAACACATTCTCAACAGAGTCTGTACACATTCTCAACACATTCTCAACACATTCTCAACATAGTCTGGCCACATTATCAACACATTCTCAACACATTCTCAACATAGTCTGTACACATTCTCAACACATTCTCAACATAGTCTGTACACATTCTCAACACATTCTCAACACATTCTCAACATAGTCTGTACACATTCTCAACACATTCTCAACATAGTCTGCACACATTCTCAACACATTCTCAATACATTCTCAACACAGTCTGTACACATTCTCAACACATTCTCAACACATTCTCAACATAGTCTTTACACATTCTCAACACATTCTCAATACATTCTCAACATAGTCTGTACACATTCTCAACACATTCTCAACATAGTCTGTACACATTCTCAACACATTCTCAACACATTCTCAACATAGTCTGTACACATTCTCAACACATTCTCAACACATTCTCAACATAGTCTGTACACATTCTCAACACATTCTCAACATCGTCTGTACACATTCTCAACACATTCTCAACATAGTCTGTACACATTCTCAACACATTCTCAACATAGTCTGTACACATTCTCAACACATTCTCAACACATTCTGAACATAGTCTGTACACATTCTCAACACATTCTCAACATAGTCTGTACACATTCTCAACACATTCTCAACACATTCTCAACATAGTCTGTACACATTCTCAACACATTCTCAACATAGTCTGTACACATTCTCAACACATTCTCAACATAGTCTGTACACATTCTCAACACATTCTCAACACATTCTCAACATAGTCTGTACACATTCTCAACACATTCTCAACACATTCTCAACATAGTCTGTACACATTCTCAACACATTCTCAACATAGTCTGTACACATTCTCAACACATTCTCAACACATTCTCAACATAGTCTGTACACATTCTCAACACATTCTCAATACATTCTCAACATAGTCTGTACACATTCTCAACACATTCTCAATACATTCTCAACATAGTCTGTACACATTCTCAACACATTCTCAATACATTCTCAACATAGTCTGTACGCATTCTCAACACATTCTCAACCCATTCTCAACATAGTCTGTACGCATTCTCAACACATTCTCAACATAGTGTGTACACATGCTCAACACATTCTCAATACATTCTCAACATAGTCTGTACACATTCTCAACACATTCTCAATACATTCTCAACATAGTCTGTACACATTCTCAACACATTCTCAACATAGTGTGTAAACATTCTCAACACATTCTCAATACATTCTCAACATAGTCTGGACACATTCTCAACACATTCTCAATACATTATCAACATAGTGTGTAAACATTCTCAACACATTCTCAATACATTCTCAATATAGTCTGTACACATTCTCAACACATTCTCAATACATTCTCAACATAGTCTGTACGCATTCTCAACACATTCTCAACACATTCTCAACATAGTCTGTACACATTCTCAACACATTCTCAACATAGTCTGTACACAATCTCAACACATTCTCAACATAGTCTGTACACATTCTCAACACATTCTCAACACATTCTCAACATGGTCTGTACACATTCTCAACACATTCTCAACATAGTCTGTACACATTCTCAACACATTCTAAACACATTCTCAACATAGTCTGTACACATTCTCAACACATTCTCAACATAGTCTGTACGCATTCTCAACACATTCTCAACATAGTCTGTACACATTCTCAACACATTCTCAACATAGTCTGTACACATTCTCAACACATTCTCAACATAGTCTGTACACATTCTCAACACATTCTCAACACATTCTGAACATAGTCTGTACACATTCTCAACACATTCTCAATACATTCTCAACATAGTCTGTACACATTCTCAACACATTCTCAACACATTCTCAACATAGTCTGTACACATTCTCAACACATTCTCAACATAGTCTGTACACATTCTCAACACATTCTCAACACATTCTCAACATAGTCTGTACACATTCTCAACACATTCTCAACATAGTCTGTACACATTCTCAACACATTCTCAACAGAGTCTGTACACATTCTCAACACATTCTCAACACATTCTCAACATAGTCTGTACACATTCTCAACACATTCTCAACACATTCTCAACATAGTCTGTATACATTCTCAACACATTCTCAACATAGTCTGTACACATTCTCAACACATTCTCAACACATTCTCAACATAGTCTGTACACATTCTCAACACATTCTCAACATAGTCTGCACACATTCTGAACACATTCTCAATACATTCTCAACACAGTCTGTACACATTCTCAACACATTCTCAACATAGTCTGTACACATTCTCAACACATTCTCAACACATTCTCAACATAGTCTTTACACATTCTCAACACATTCTCAATACATTCTCAACATAGTCTGTACACATTCTCAACACATTCTCAACATAGTATGAACACATTCTCAACACATTCTCAACACATTCTCAACATAGTCTGTACACATTCTCAACACATTCTCAACATAGTCTGTACACATTCTCAACACATTCTCAACACATTCTCAACATAGTCTGTACACATTCTTAACACATTCTCAACACATTCTCAACATAGACTGTACACATTCTCAACACAGACTGTACACATTCTCAACACATTCTCATCATAGTCTGTACACATTCCCAACACATTCTCAACATAGTCTGTACACATTCTCAACACATTCTCAACACATTCTCAACATAGTCTGTACACATTCTCAACACATTCTCAACATAGTCTGTACACATGCTCAACACATTCTCAACACATTCTCAACATAGTCTGTACACATTCTCAACACATTCTCAACATAGTCTGTACACATTCTCAACACATTCTCAACACATTCCCAACATAGTCTGTACACATTCTCAACACATTCTCAATACATTCTCAACATAGTCTGTACACATTCTCAACACATTCTCAACATAGTCTGTACACATTCTCAACACATTCTCAACACATTCTCAACATAGTCTGTACACATTCTCAACACATTCTCAACATAGTCTGTACACATTCTCAACACGTTCTCAACACATTCTCAACATAGTCTGTACACATTCTTAACACATTCTCAACACATTCTCAACATAGACTGTACACATTCTCAACACATTCTCAACATAGTCTGTACACATTCCCAACACATTCTCAACATTGTCTGTACACATTCTCAACACATTCTCAACACATTCTCAACATAGTCTGTACACATTCTCAACACATTCTCAACATAGTCTGTACACATTCTCAACACATTCTCAACACATTCTCAACATAGTCTGTACACATTCTCAACACATTCTCAACATAGTCTGTACACATTCTCAACACATTCTCAACACATTCTCAACATAGTCTGTACACATTCTCAACACATTCTCAATACATTCTCAACATAGTCTGTACACATTCTCAACACATTCTCAACACATTCTCAACATAGTCTGTACATATTCTCAACACATTCTCAATACATTCTCAAAATAGTCTGTACACATTCTCAACACATTCTCAACATAGTCTGTACACATTCTCAACACATTCTCAATACATTCTCAACATAGTCTGTATACATTCTCAATACATTCTCAACATAGACTGTACACATTCTCAACACATTCTCAACACATTCTGAACATAGTCTGTACACAATCTCAACACATTCTCAACATAGTCTGTACACATTCTCAACACATTCTCAACACATTCTCAACATGGTCTGTACACATTCTCAACACATTCTCAACATAGTCTGTACACATTCTCAACTCATTCTAAACACATTCTCAACATAGTCTGTACACATTCTCAACACATTCTCAACACATTCTCAACATAGTCTGTACACATTCTCAACACATTCTCAACATAGTCTGTACACATTCTCAACACATTCTCAACACATTCTCAACATAGTCTGTACACATTCTCAACACATTCTCATCATAGTCTGTACACATTCTCAACACATTCTCAACACATTCTGAACATAGTCTGTACACATTCTCAACACATTCTCAATACATTCTCAACATAGTCTGTACACATTCTCAACACATTCTCAACACATTCTCAACATAGTCTGTACACATTCTCAACACATTCTCAATACATTCTCAACATAGTCTGTACACATTCTCAACACATTCTCAACATAGTGTGTAAACATTCTCAACACATTCTCAATACATTCTCAACATAGTCTGGACACATTCTCAACACATTCTCAATACATTATCAACATAGTGTGTAAACATTCTCAACACATTCTCAATACATTCTCAATATAGTCTGTACACATTCTCAACACATTCTCAATACATTCTCAACATAGTCTGTACGCATTCTCAACACATTCTCAACACATTCTCAACATAGTCTGTACACATTCTCAACACATTCTCAACATAGTCTGTACACAATCTCAACACATTCTCAACATAGTCTGTACACATTCTCAACACATTCTCAACACATTCTCAACATGGTCTGTACACATTCTCAACACATTCTCAACATAGTCTGTACACATTCTCAACACATTCTAAACACATTCTCAACATAGTCTGTACACATTCTCAACACATTCTCAACATAGTCTGTACGCATTCTCAACACATTCTCAACATAGTCTGTACACATTCTCAACACATTCTCAACATAGTCTGTACACATTCTCAACACATTCTCAACATAGTCTGTACACATTCTCAACACATTCTCAACACATTCTGAACATAGTCTGTACACATTCTCAACACATTCTCAATACATTCTCAACATAGTCTGTACACATTCTCAACACATTCTCAACACATTCTCAACATAGTCTGTACACATTCTCAACACATTCTCAACATAGTCTGTACACATTCTCAACACATTCTCAACACATTCTCAACATAGTCTGTACACATTCTCAACACATTCTCAACATAGTCTGTACACATTCTCAACACATTCTCAACAGAGTCTGTACACATTCTCAACACATTCTCAACACATTCTCAACATAGTCTGTACACATTCTCAACACATTCTCAACACATTCTCAACATAGTCTGTATACATTCTCAACACATTCTCAACATAGTCTGTACACATTCTCAACACATTCTCAACACATTCTCAACATAGTCTGTACACATTCTCAACACATTCTCAACATAGTCTGCACACATTCTCAACACATTCTCAATACATTCTCAACACAGTCTGTACACATTCTCAACACATTCTCAACATAGTCTGTACACATTCTCAACACATTCTCAACACATTCTCAACATAGTCTTTACACATTCTCAACACATTCTCAATACATTCTCAACATAGTCTGTACACATTCTCAACACATTCTCAACATAGTATGAACACATTCTCAACACATTCTCAACACATTCTCAACATAGTCTGTACACATTCTCAACACATTCTCAACATAGTCTGTACACATTCTCAACACATTCTCAACACATTCTCAACATAGTCTGTACACATTCTTAACACATTCTCAACACATTCTCAACATAGACTGTACACATTCTCAACACAGACTGTACACATTCTCAACACATTCTCATCATAGTCTGTACACATTCCCAACACATTCTCAACATAGTCTGTACACATTCTCAACACATTCTCAACACATTCTCAACATAGTCTGTACACATTCTCAACACATTCTCAACATAGTCTGTACACATGCTCAACACATTCTCAACACATTCTCAACATAGTCTGTACACATTCTCAACACATTCTCAACATAGTCTGTACACATTCTCAACACATTCTCAACACATTCCCAACATAGTCTGTACACATTCTCAACACATTCTCAATACATTCTCAACATAGTCTGTACACATTCTCAACACATTCTCAACATAGTCTGTACACATTCTCAACACATTCTCAACACATTCTCAACATAGTCTGTACACATTCTCAACACATTCTCAACATAGTCTGTACACATTCTCAACACGTTCTCAACACATTCTCAACATAGTCTGTACACATTCTTAACACATTCTCAACACATTCTCAACATAGACTGTACACATTCTCAACACATTCTCAACATAGTCTGTACACATTCCCAACACATTCTCAACATTGTCTGTACACATTCTCAACACATTCTCAACACATTCTCAACATAGTCTGTACACATTCTCAACACATTCTCAACATAGTCTGTACACATTCTCAACACATTCTCAACACATTCTCAACATAGTCTGTACACATTCTCAACACATTCTCAACATAGTCTGTACACATTCTCAACACATTCTCAACACATTCTCAACATAGTCTGTACACATTCTCAACACATTCTCAATACATTCTCAACATAGTCTGTACACATTCTCAACACATTCTCAACACATTCTCAACATAGTCTGTACATATTCTCAACACATTCTCAATACATTCTCAAAATAGTCTGTACACATTCTCAACACATTCTCAACATAGTCTGTACACATTCTCAACACATTCTCAATACATTCTCAACATAGTCTGTATACATTCTCAATACATTCTCAACATAGACTGTACACATTCTCAACACATTCTCAACACATTCTGAACATAGTCTGTACACAATCTCAACACATTCTCAACATAGTCTGTACACATTCTCAACACATTCTCAACACATTCTCAACATGGTCTGTACACATTCTCAACACATTCTCAACATAGTCTGTACACATTCTCAACTCATTCTAAACACATTCTCAACATAGTCTGTACACATTCTCAACACATTCTCAACACATTCTCAACATAGTCTGTACACATTCTCAACACATTCTCAACATAGTCTGTACACATTCTCAACACATTCTCAACACATTCTCAACATAGTCTGTACACATTCTCAACACATTCTCATCATAGTCTGTACACATTCTCAACACATTCTCAACACATTCTGAACATAGTCTGTACACATTCTCAACACATTCTCAATACATTCTCAACATAGTCTGTACACATTCTCAACACATTCTCAACACATTCTCAACATAGTCTGTACACATTCTCAACACATTCTCAACATAGTCTGTACACATTCTCAACACATTCTCAACATAGTCTGTACACATTCTCAACACATTCTGAACACATTCTCAACATAGTCTGTACACATTCTCAACACATTCTCAACATAGTCTGTACACATTCTCAACACATTCTCAACACATTCTCAACATAGTCTGTACACATTCTCAACACATTCTCAACATAGTGTGTACACATGCTCAACACATTCTCAACACATCCTCAACATAGTCTGTACACATTCTCAAAACATTCTCAACATAGTCTGTACACATTCTCAACACATTCTCAATACATTCTCAACATAGTCTGTACGCATTCGCAACACATTCTCAATACATTCTCAACATAGTCTGTACACATTCTCAACACATTCTCAATACATTCTCAACATAGTCTGTACGCATTCTCAACACATTCTCAACACATTCTCAACATAGTCTGTACGCATTCTCAACACATTCTCAACATAGTGTGTACACATTCTCAACACATTCTCAACACATTCTCAACATAGTCTGTACACATTCTCAACACATTCTCAACACATTCTCAACATAGTCTGTACACATTCTCAACACATTCTCAACATAGTCTGCACACATTCTCAACACATTCTCAATACATTCTCAACACAGTCTGTACACATTCTCAACACATTCTCAACATAGTCTGTACACATTCTCAACACATTCTCAACACATTCTCAACATAGTCTTTACACATTCTCAACACATTCTCAATACATTCTCAACAAAATCTGTACACATTCTCAACACATTCTCAACATAGTCTGTACACATTCTCAACACATTCTCAACACATTCTCAACATAGTCTGTACACATTCTCAACACATTCTCAACATAGTCTGTACACATTCTCAACACATTCTCAACACATTCTCAACATAGTCTGTACACATTCTCAACACATTCTCAACATCGTCTGTACACATTCTCAACACATTCTCAACATAGTCTGTACACATTCTCAACACATTCTCAACATAGTCTGTACACATTCTCAACACATTCTCAACACATTCTGAACATAGTCTGTACACATTCTCAACACATTCTCAACATAGTCTGTACACATTCTCAACACATTCTCAACACATTCTCAACATAGTCTGTACACATTCTCAACACATTCTCAACATAGTCTGTACACATTCTCAACACATTCTCAACATAGTCTGTACACATTCTCAACACATTCTCAACACATTCTCAACATAGTCTGTACACATTCTCAACACATTCTCAACACATTCTCAACATAGTCTGTACACATTCTCAACACATTCTCAACATAGTCTGTACACATTCTCAACACATTCTCAACACATTCTCAACATAGTCTGTACACATTCTCAACACATTCTCAACATAGTCTGTACACATTCTCAACACATTCTCAATACATTCTCAACATAGTCTGTACACATTCTCAACACATTCTCAATACATTCTCAACATAGTCTGTACACATTCTCAACACATTCTCAATACATTCTCAACATAGTCTGTACGCATCTCAACACATTCTCAACCCATTCTCAACATAGTCTGTACGCATTCTCAACACATTCTCAACATAGTGTGTACACATGCTCAACACATTCTCAACACATTCTCAACATAGTCTGTACACATTCTCAACACATTTTCAATATATTCTCAACATAGTCTGTACACATTCTCAACACATTCTCAATACATTCTCAACATAGTCTGTACACATTCTCAACACATTCTCAACATAGTGTGTAAACATTCTCAACACATTCTCAATACATTCTCAACATAGTCTGGACACATTCTCAACACATTCTCAATACATTATCAACATAGTGTGTAAACATTCTCAACACATTCTCAATACATTCTCAATATAGTCTGTACACATTCTCAACACATTCTCAATACATTCTCAACATAGTCTGTACGCATTCTCAACACATTCTCAACACATTCTCAACATAGTCTGTACACATTCTCAACACATTCTCAACATAGTCTGTACACATTCTCAACACATTCTCAACACATTCTCAACATCGTCTGTACACAATCTCAACACATTCTCAACATAGTCTTGACACATTCTCAACACATTCTCAACACATTCTCAACATGGTCTGTACACATTCTCAACACATTCTCAACATAGTCTGTACACATTCTCAACACATTCTAAACACATTCTCAACATAGTCTGTACACATTCTCAACACATTCTCAACACATTCTCAACATAGTCTGTACGCATTCTCAACACATTCTCAACATAGTCTGTACACATTCTCAACACATTCTCAACATAGTCTGTACACATTCTCAACACATTCTCAACATAGTCTGTACACATTCTCAACACATTCTCAACACATTCTGAACATAGTCTGTACACATTCTCAACACATTCTCAATACATTCTCAACATAGTCTGTACACATTCTCAACACATTCTCAACACATTCTCAACATAGTCTGTACACATTCTCAACACATTCTCAACATAGTCTGTACACATTCTCAACACATTCTCAACACATTCTCAACATAGTCTGTACACATTCTCAACACATTCTCAACATAGTCTGTACACATTCTCAACACATTCTCAACAGAGTCTGTACACATTCTCAACACATTCTCAACACATTCTCAACATAGTCTGTACACATTCTCAACACATTCTCAACACATTCTCAACATAGTCTGTACACATTCTCAACACATTCTCAACATAGTCTGTACACATTCTCAACACATTCTCAACACATTCTCAACATAGTCTGTACACATTCTCAACACATTCTCAACATAGTCTGCACACATTCTCAACACATTCTCAATACATTCTCAACACAGTCTGTACACATTCTCAACACATTCTCAACATAGTCTGTACACATTCTCAACACATTCTCAACACATTCTCAACATAGTCTTTACACATTCTCAACACATTCTCAATACATTCTCAACATAGTCTGTACACATTCTCAACACATTCTCAACATAGTCTGAACACATTCTCAACACATTCTCAACACATTCTCAACATAGTCTGTACACATTCTCAACACATTCTCAACATAGTCTGTACACATTCTCAACACATTCTCAACACATTCTCAACATAGTCTGTACACATTCTTAACACATTCTCAACACATTCTCAACATAGACTGTACACATTCTCAACACATTCTCAACATAGTCTGTACACATTCCCAACACATTCTCAACATAGTCTGTACACATTCTCAACACATTCTCAACACATTCTCAACATAGTCTGTACACATTCTCAACACATTCTCAACATAGTCTGTACACATGCTCAACACATTCTCAACACATTCTCAACATAGTCTGTACACATTCTCAACACATTCTCAACATAGTCTGTACACATTCTCAACACATTCTCAACACATTCCCAACATAGTCTGTACACATTCTCAACACATTCTCAATACATTCTCAACATAGTCTGTACACATTCTCAACACATTCTCAACATAGTCTGTACACATTCTCAACACATTCTCAACACATTCTCAACATAGTCTGTACACATTCTCAACACATTCTCAACATAGTCTGTACACATTCTCAACACATTCTCAACACATTCTCAACACAGTCTGTACACATTCTTAACACATTCTCAACACATTATCAACATAGACTGTACACATTCTCAACACATTCTCAACATAGTCTGTACACATTCCCAACACATTCTCAACATTGTCTGTACACATTCTCAACACATTCTCAACACATTCTCAACATAGTCTGTACACATTCTCAACACATTCTCAACATAGTCTGTGCACATTCTCAACACATTCTCAACACATTCTCAACATAGTCTGTACACATTCTCAACACATTCTCAACATAGTCTGTACACATTCTCAACACATTCTCAACACATTCTCAACATAGTCTGTACACATTCTCAACACATTCTCAATACATTCTCAACATAGTCTGTACACATTCTCAACACATTCTCAACACATTCTCAACATAGTCTGTACATATTCTCAACACATTCTCAATACATTCTCAAAATAGTCTGTACACATTCTCAACACATTCTCAACATAGTCTGTACACATTCTCAACACATTCTCAATACATTCTCAACATAGTCTGTATACATTCTCAATACATTCTCAACATAGACTGTACACATTCTCAACACATTCTCAACACATTCTGAACATAGTCTGTACACAATCTCAACACATTCTCAACATAGTCTGTACACATTCTCAACACATTCTCAACACATTCTCAACATGGTCTGTACACATTCTCAACACATTCTCAACATAGTCTGTACACATTCTCAACTCATTCTAAACACATTCTCAACATAGTCTGTACACATTCTCAACACATTCTCAACACATTCTCAACATAGTCTGTACACATTCTCAACACATTCTCAACATAGTCTGTACACATTCTCAACACATTCTCAACACATTCTCAACATAGTCTGTACACATTCTCAACACATTCTCAACACATTCCCAACATAGTCTGTACACATTCTCAACACATTCTCAATACATTCTCAACATAGTCTGTACACATTCTCAACACATTCTCAACATAGTCTGTACACATTCTCAACACATTCTCAACACATTCTCAACATAGTCTGTACACATTCTCAACACATTCTCAACATAGTCTGTACACATTCTCAACACATTCTCAACACATTCTCAACATAGTCTGTACACATTCTTAACACATTCTCAACACATTCTCAACATAGACTGTACACATTCTCAACACATTCTCAACATAGTCTGTACACATTCCCAACACATTCTCAACATTGTCTGTACACATTCTCAACACATTCTCAACACATTCTCAACATAGTCTGTAAACATTCTCAAAACATTCTCAACATAGTCTGTACACATTCTCAACACATTCTCAACACATTCTCAACATAGTCTGTACACATTCTCAACACATTCTAAACACATTCTCAACATAGTCTGTACACATTCTCAACACATTCTCAACACATTCTCAACATAGTCTGTACGCATTCTCAACACATTCTCAACATAGTCTGTACACATTCTCAACACATTCTCAACATAGTCTGTACACATTCTCAACACATTCTCAACATAGTCTGTACACATTCTCAACACATTCTCAACACATTCTGAACATAGTCTGTACACATTCTCAACACATTCTCAATACATTCTCAACATAGTCTGTACACATTCTCAACACATTCTCAACACATTCTCAACATAGTCTGTACACATTCTCAACACATTCTCAACATAGTCTGTACACATTCTCAACACATTCTCAACACATTCTCAACATAGTCTGTACACATTCTCAACACATTCTCAACATAGTCTGTACACATTCTCAACACATTCTCAACAGAGTCTGTACACATTCTCAACACATTCTCAACACATTCTCAACATAGTCTGTACACATTCTCAACACATTCTCAACACATTCTCAACATAGTCTGTACACATTCTCAACACATTCTCAACATAGTCTGTACACATTCTCAACACATTCTCAACACATTCTCAACATAGTCTGTACACATTCTCAACACATTCTCAACATAGTCTGCACACATTCTCAACACATTCTCAATACATTCTCAACACAGTCTGTACACATTCTCAACACATTCTCAACATAGTCTGTACACATTCTCAACACATTCTCAACACATTCTCAACATAGTCTTTACACATTCTCAACACATTCTCAATACATTCTCAACATAGTCTGTACACATTCTCAACACATTCTCAACATAGTCTGAACACATTCTCAACACATTCTCAACACATTCTCAACATAGTCTGTACACATTCTCAACACATTCTCAACATAATCTGTACACATTCTCAACACATTCTCAACACATTCTCAACATAGTCTGTACACATTCTTAACACATTCTCAACACATTCTCAACATAGACTGTACACATTCTCAACACATTCTCAACATAGTCTGTACACATTCCCAACACATTCTCAACATAGTCTGTACACATTCTCAACACATTCTCAACACATTCTCAACATAGTCTGTACACATTCTCAACACATTCTCAACATAGTCTGTACACATGCTCAACACATTCTCAACACATTCTCAACATAGTCTGTACACATTCTCAACACATTCTCAACATAGTCTGTACACATTCTCAACACATTCTCAACACATTCCCAACATAGTCTGTACACATTCTCAACACATTCTCAATACATTCTCAACATAGTCTGTACACATTCTCAACACATTCTCAACATAGTCTGTACACATTCTCAACACATTCTCAACACATTCTCAACATAGTCTGTACACATTCTCAACACATTCTCAACATAGTCTGTACACATTCTCAACACATTCTCAACACATTCTCAACACAGTCTGTACACATTCTTAACACATTCTCAACACATTATCAACATAGACTGTACACATTCTCAACACATTCTCAACATAGTCTGTACACATTCCCAACACATTCTCAACATTGTCTGTACACATTCTCAACACATTCTCAACACATTCTCAACATAGTCTGTACACATTCTCAACACATTCTCAACATAGTCTGTGCACATTCTCAACACATTCTCAACACATTCTCAACATAGTCTGTACACATTCTCAACACATTCTCAACATAGTCTGTACACATTCTCAACACATTCTCAACACATTCTCAACATAGTCTGTACACATTCTCAACACATTCTCAATACATTCTCAACATAGTCTGTACACATTCTCAACACATTCTCAACACATTCTCAACATAGTCTGTACATATTCTCAACACATTCTCAATACATTCTCAAAATAGTCTGTACACATTCTCAACACATTCTCAACATAGTCTGTACACATTCTCAACACATTCTCAATACATTCTCAACATAGTCTGTATACATTCTCAATACATTCTCAACATAGACTGTACACATTCTCAACACATTCTCAACACATTCTGAACATAGTCTGTACACAATCTCAACACATTCTCAACATAGTCTGTACACATTCTCAACACATTCTCAACACATTCTCAACATGGTCTGTACACATTCTCAACACATTCTCAACATAGTCTGTACACATTCTCAACTCATTCTAAACACATTCTCAACATAGTCTGTACACATTCTCAACACATTCTCAACACATTCTCAACATAGTCTGTACACATTCTCAACACATTCTCAACATAGTCTGTACACATTCTCAACACATTCTCAACACATTCTCAACATAGTCTGTACACATTCTCAACACATTCTCAACACATTCCCAACATAGTCTGTACACATTCTCAACACATTCTCAATACATTCTCAACATAGTCTGTACACATTCTCAACACATTCTCAACATAGTCTGTACACATTCTCAACACATTCTCAACACATTCTCAACATAGTCTGTACACATTCTCAACACATTCTCAACATAGTCTGTACACATTCTCAACACATTCTCAACACATTCTCAACATAGTCTGTACACATTCTTAACACATTCTCAACACATTCTCAACATAGACTGTACACATTCTCAACACATTCTCAACATAGTCTGTACACATTCCCAACACATTCTCAACATTGTCTGTACACATTCTCAACACATTCTCAACACATTCTCAACATAGTCTGTAAACATTCTCAACACATTCTCAACATAGTCTGTACACATTCTCAACACATTCTCAACACATTCTCAACATAGTCTGTACACATTCTCAACACATTCTCAACATAGTCTGTACACATTCTCAACACATTCTCAACACATTCTCAACATAGTCTGTACACATTCTCAACACATTCTCAATACATTCTCAACATAGTCTGTACACATTCTCAACACATTCTCAACACATTCTCAACATAGTCTGTACATATTATCAACACATTCTCAATACATTCTCAAAATAGTCTGTACACATTCTCAACACATTCTCAACATAGTCTGTACACATTCTCAACACATTCTCAATACATTCTCAACATAGTCTGTATACATTCTCAATACATTCTCAACATAGACTGTACACATTCTCAACACATTCTCAACACATTCTGAACATAGTCTGTACACAATCTCAACACATTCTCAACATAGTCTGTACACATTCTCAACACATTCTCAACACATTCTCAACATGGTCTGTACACATTCTCAACACATTCTCAACATAGTCTGTACACATTCTCAACTCATTCTAAACACATTCTCAACACAGTCTGTACACATTCTCAACACATTCTCAACACATTCTCAACATAGTCTGTACACATTCTCAACACATTCTCAACATAGTCTGTACACATTCTCAACACATTCTCAACACATTCTCAACATAGTCTGTACACATTCTCAACACATTCTCAACATAGTCTGTACACATTCTCAACACATTCTCAACACATTCTGAACATAGTCTGTACACATTCTCAACACATTCTCAATACATTCTCAACATAGTCTGTGCACATTCTCAACACATTCTCAACACATTCTCAACATAGTCTGTACACATTCTCAACACATTCTCAACATAGTCTGTATACATTCTCAACACATTCTCAACATAGTCTGGACACATTCTCAACACATTCTCAACACATTCTCAACATAGTCTGTACACATTCTCAACACATTCTCAACATAGTCTGTACACATTCTCAACACATTCTCAACACATTCTCAACATAGTCTGTACACATTCTCAACACATTCTCAACATAGTGTGTACACATGCTCAACACATTCTCAACACATTCTCAACATAGTCTGTACACATTCTCAAAACATTCTCAACATAGTCTGTACACATTCTCAACACATTCTCAATACATTCTCAACATAGTCTGTACACATTCTCAACACATTCTCAATACATTCTCAACATAGTCTGTACACATTCTCAACACATTCTCAATACATTCTCAACATAGTCTGTACGCATTCTCAACACATTCTCAACACATTCTCAACATAGTCTGTACGCATTCTCAACACATTCTCAACATAGTGTGTACACATTCTCAACACATTCTCAACACATTCTCAACATAGTCTGTACACATTCTCAACACATTTTCAATACATTCTCAACATAGTCTGTACACATTCTCAACACATTCTCAATACATTCTCAACATAGTCTGTACACATTCTCAACACATTCTCAACAGAGTGTGTAAACATTCTCAACACATTCTCAATACATTCTAAACATAGTCTGGACACATTCTCAACACATTCTCAATACATTCTCAACATAGTGTGTAAACATTCTCAACACATTCTCAATACATTCTCAATATAGTCTGTACTCATTCTCAACACATTCTCAATACATTCTCAACATAGTCTGTACGCATTCTCAACACATTCTCAACATAGTCTGTACACATTCTCAACACATTCTCAACATAGTCTGTTCACATTCTCAACACATTCTCAATACATTCTCAACATAGTCTGTACGCATTCTCAACACATTCTCAACACATTCTCAACATAGTCTGTACACATTCTCAACACATTCTCAACATAGTCTGTACACATTCTCAACACATTCTCAACATAGTCTGTACACATTCTCAACACATTCTCAACATAGTTTGTACACATTCTCAACACATTCTCAATACATTCTCAACATAGTCTGTACACATTCTCAACACATTCTCAATACATTCTCAACATAGTCTGTACACATCCTCAACACATTCTCAATACATTCTCAACATAGTCTGTACGCATTCTCAACACATTCTCAACATAGTGTGTACACATTCTCAACACATTCTCAACACATTCTCAACATAGTCTGTACACATTCTCAACACATTTTCAATACATTCTCAACATAGTCGGTAAACATTCTCAACACATTCTCAATACATTCTCAACATAGTCTGTACACATTCTCAACACATTCTCAACATAGTGTGTAAACATTCTCAACACATTCTCAATACATTCTCAACATAGTCTGGACACATTCTCAACACATTCTCAATACATTCTCAACATAGTGTGTAAACATTCTCAACACATTCTCAATACATTCTCAATATAGTCTGTACACATTCTCAACACATTCTCAATACATTCTCAACATAGTCTGTACGCATTCTCAACACATTCTCAACACATTCTCAACATAGTCTGTACACATTCTCAACACATTCTCAACATAGTCTGTACACATTCTCAACACATTCTCAATACATTCTCAACATAGTCTGTACACATTCTTAACACATTCTCAACACATTCTCAACATAGACTGTACACATTCTCAACACATTCTCAACATAGTCTGTACACATTCCCAACACATTCTCAACATAGTCTGTACACATTCTCAACACATTCTCAACACATTCTCAACATAGTCTGTACACATTCTCAACACATTCTCAACATAGTCTGTACACATTCTCAACACATTCTCAACACATTCTCAACATAGTCTGTACACATTCTCAACACATTCTCAACACATTCTCAACATAGTCTGTACACATTCTCAACACATTCTCAACATAGTCTGTACACATTCTGAACACATTCTCAAAACATTCTCAACATAGTCTGTACACATTCCCAACACATTCTCAACATAGTCTGTACACATTCTCAACACATTCTCAACACATTCTCAACATAGTCTGTACACATTCTCAACACATTCTCAACACATTCTCAACATAGTCTGTACACATTCTCAACACATTCTCAACATAGTCTGTACACATTCTCAACACATTCTCAACACATTCTCAACATAGTCTGTACACATTCTCAACACATTCTCAACATAGTCTGTACACATTCTCAACACATTCTCAATACATTCTCAAAATAGTCTGAACACATTCTCAACACATTCTCAACATAGTCTGTACACATTCTCAACACATTCTCAATACATTCTCAACATAGTCTGTACACATTCTCAATACATTCTCAACATAGACTGTACACATTCTCAACACATTCTCAACACATTCTCAACATAGTCTGTACACATTCTCAACACATTCTCAACATAGTCTGTACACATTCTCAACACATTCTCAACACATTCTCAACATAGTCTGTACACATTCTCAACACATTCTCAACATAGTCTGTACACATTCTCAACACATTCTCAACACATTCTCAACATAGTCTGTACACATTCTCAACACCTTCTCAACATAGTCTGTACACATTCTCAATACATTCTCAACATAGTCTCTACACATTCTCAACACATTCTCAATACATTCTCAACAGAGACTGTACACATTCTCAACACATTCTCAACATAGTCTGTACACATTCTCAACACATTCTCAACACATTCTCAACATAGTCTGTACACATTCTCAACACATTCTCAACATAGTCTGTACACATTGTCAACACATTCTCAACACATTCTCAACATAATCTGTACACATTCTTAACACATTCTCAACACATTCTCAACATAGACTGTACACATTCTCAACACATTCTCAACATAGTCTGTACACATTCCCAACACATTCTCAACATAGTCTGCACACATTCTCAGCACATTCTCAACACATTCTCAACATAGTCTGTACACATTCTCAACACATTCTCAACATAGTCTGTACACATTCTCAACACATTCTCAACACATTCTCAACATAGTCTGTACACATTCTCAACACATTCTCAACATAGTCTGTACACATTCTCAACACATTCTCAATACATTCTCAACACAGTCTGCACACATTCTCAACACATTCTCAACATAGTCTGTAACACATTCTCAACACATTCTCAACATAGTCTGTACACATTCTCAACACATTCTCAACACATTCTCAACATAGTCTGTACACATTCTCAACACATTCTCAACATAGTCTGTACACATTCTCAACACATTCTCAACACATTCTCAACATAGTCTGTACACATTCTCAACACATTCTCAACATAGTCTGTACACATTCTAAACACATTCTCAACATAGTCTGTACACATTCTCAACACATTCTCAATACATTCTCAACATAGTCTGTACACATTCTCAACACATTCTCAACATAGTCTGTACACATTCTCAACACATTCTCAACACATTCTCAACATAGTCTGTACACATTCTCAACACATTCTCAACATAGTCTTTACACATTCTCAATACATTCTCAACATAGTCTGTACACATTCTCAACACATTCTCAATATAGTCTGTACACATTCTCAACACATTCTCAATACATTCTCAACACAGTCTGCACACATTCTCAACACATTCTCAACATAGTCTGTACACATTCTCAACACATTCTCAACATAGTCTGTACACATTCTCAACACATTCTCAACACATTCTCAACATAGTCTGTACACATTCTCAACACATTCTCAACATAGTCTGTACACATTCTCAACACATTCTCAACACATTCTCAACATAGTCTGTACACATTCTCAACACATTCTCAACATAGTCTGTACACATTCTCAACACATTCTCAACACATTCTCAACATAGTCTGTACACATTCTCAACACATTCTCAATACATTCTCAACATAGTCTGTACACATTCTCAACACATTCTCAACATAGTCTGTACACATTCTCAACACATTCTCAACACATTCTCAACATAGTCTGTACACATTCTCAACACATTCTCAACATAGTCTTTACACATTCTCAATACATTCTCAACATAGTCTGTACACATTCTCAACACATTCTCAATACATTCTCAACATAGACTGTACACATTCTCAACACATTCTCAACATAGTCTGTACAAATTCTCAACACATTCTCAACACATTCTCAACATAGTCTGTACACATTCTCAACACATTCTCAACATAGTCTGTACACATTCTCAAAACATTCTCAACATAGTCTGTACACATTCCCAACACATTCTCAACATAGTCTGTACACACTCAACACATTCTCAACACATTCTCAACATCGTCTGTACACATTCTCAACACATTCTCAACATAGTCTGTACACATTCTCAACACATTCTCAACACATTCTCAACATAGTCTGTACACATTCTCAACACATTCTCAACATAGTCTGTACAAATTCTCAACACATTCTCAACACATTCTCAACATAGTCTGTACACATTCTCAACACATTCTCAACATAGTCTGTACACATTCTCAACACATTCTCAACACATTCTCAACATAGTCTGTACACATTCTCAACACATTCTCAACATAGTCTGTACACATTCTCAACACATTCTCAACACATTCTCAACATAGTCTGTACACATTCTCAACACATTCTCAACATAGTTTGTACACATTCTCAACACATTCTCAACACATTCTCAACATAGTCTGTACACATTCTCAACACATTCTCAATACATTCTCAAAATAGTCTGAACACATTCTCAATACATTCTCAACATAGTCTGTACACATTCTCAACACATTCTCAATACATTCTCAACATAGTCTGTACACATTCTCAATACATTCTCAACAGAGACTGTACACATTCTCAACACATTCTCAGCACATTCTCAACATAGTCTGTACACATTCTCAACACATTCTCAACATAGTCTGTACACATTCTCAACACATTCTCAACATAGTCTGTACACATTCTCAACACATTCTCAACATAGTCTGCACACATTCTCAACACATTCTCAACACATTCTCAACATAGTCTGTACACATTCTCAACACATTCTCAACATAGTCTGTGCACATTCTCAACACATTCTCAACACCTTCTCAACATAGTCTGTACACATTCTCAATACATTCTCAACATAGTCTCTACACATTCTCAACACATTCTCAATACATTCTCAACAGAGACTGTACACATTCTCAACACATTCTCAACATAGTCTGTACACATTCTCAACACATTCTCAACACATTCTCAACATAGTCTGTACACATTCTCAACACATTCTCAACATAGTCTGTACACATTCTCAACACATTCTCAACACATTCTCAACATAATCTGTACACATTCTTAACACATTCTCAACACATTCTCAACATAGACTGTACACATTCTCAACACATTCTCAACATAGTCTGTGCACATTCCCAACACATTCTCAACATAGTCTGTACACATTCTCAACACATTCTCAACACATTCTCAACATAGTCTGCACACATTCTCAACACATTCTCAACATAGTCTGTACACATTCTCAACACATTCTCAACACATTCTCAACATAGTCTGTGCACATTCTCAACACATTCTCAACATAGTCTGTACACATTCTCAACACATTCTCAACACATTCTCAACATAGTCTGTGCACATTCTCAACACATTCTCAACACATTCTCAACATAGTCTGTTCACATTCTCAACACATTCTCAACACATTCTCAACATAGTCTGTACACATTCTCAACACATTCTCAATACATTCTCAAAATAGTCTGTGCACATTCTCAACACATTCTCAACATAGTCTGTACACATTCTCAACACATTCTCAATACATTCTCAACATAGTCTGTACACATTCTCAATACATTCTCAACATAGACTGTACACATTCTCAAGACATTCTCAACACATTCTCAACATAGTCTGTACACAATCTCAACACATTCTCAACATAGTCTGTACACATTCTCAACACATTCTCAACACATTCTCAACATGGTCTGTACACATTCTCAACACATTCTCAACATCGTCTGTACACATTCTCAACACATTCTAAACACATTCTCAACATAGTCTGTAAACATTCTCAACACATTCTCAACACATTCTCAACATAGTCTGTACACATTCTCAACACATTCTCAACATAGTCTGTACACATTCTCAACACATTCTCAACACATTCTCAACATTGTCTGTACACATTCTCAACACATTCTCAACATAGTCTGTACACATTCTCAACACATTCTAAACACATTCTCAACATAGTCTGTACACATTCTTAACACATTCTCAACACATTCTCAACATAGACTGTACACATTCTCAACACATTCTCAACATAGTCTGTACACATTCCCAACACATTCTCAACATAGTCTGTACACATTCTCAACACATTCTCAACACATTCTCAACATAGTCTGTGCACATTCTCAACACATTCTCAACATAGTCTGTACACATTCTCAACACATTCTCAACACATTCTCAACATAGTCTGTACACATTCTCAACACATTCTCAACATAGTCTGTACACATTCTCAACACATTCTCAACACATTCTCAACATAGTCTGTACACATTCTCAACACATTCTCAATACATTCTCAACATAGTCTGTACACATTCTCAACACATTCTCAACACATTCTCAACATAGTCTGTACACATTCTCAACACATTCTCAATACATTCTCAAAATAGTCTGTACACATTCTCAACACATTCTCAACATCGTCTGTACACATTCTCAACACATTCTCAATACATTCTCAACATGGTCTGTACACATTCTCAATACATTCTCAACATAGACTGTACACATTCTCAACACATTCTCAACACATTCTCAACATAGTCTGCACACAATCTCAACACATTCTCAACATAGTCTGTACACATTCTCAACACATTCTCAACACATTCTCAACATGGTCTGTACACATTCTCAACACATTCTCAACATAGTCTGTACACAGTCTCAACACATTCTAAACACATTCTCAACATAGTCTGTACACATTCTCAACACATTCTCAACATGGTCTGTACACATTCTCAACACATTCTCAACATAGTCTGTACACATTCTCAACACATTCTCAACACATTCTCAACATAGTCTGTACACATTCTCAACACATTCTCAACATAGTCTGTACACATTCTCAACACATTCTCAACACATTCTGAACATAGTCTGTACACATTCTCAACACATTCTCAATACATTCTCAACATAGTCTGTACACATTCTCAACACATTCTCAACATAGTCTGTACACATTCTCAACACATTCTCAACACATTCTCAACATAGTCTGTACACATTCTCAACACATTCTCAACATAGTCTTTACACATTCTCAATACATTCTCAACATAGTCTGTACACATTCTCAACACATTCTCAATACATTCTCAACATAGACTGTACACATTCTCAACACATTCTCAACATAGTCTGTACAAATTCTCAACACATTCTCAACACATTCTCAACATAGTCTGTACACATTCTCAACACATTCTCAACATAGTCTGTACACATTCTCAACACATTCTCAACACATTCTCAACATAGTCTGTACACATTCTCAACACATTCTCAACATAGACTGTACACATTCTCAACACATTCTCAACATAGTCTGTACACATTCTCAAAACATTCTCAACATAGTCTGTACACACTCAACACATTCTCAACACATTCTCAACATAGTCTGTACACATTCTCAACACATTCTCAACACATTCTCAACATAGTCTGTACACATTCTCAACACATTCTCAACATAGTCTGTACACATTCCCAACACATTCTCAACATAGTCTGTACACACTCAACACATTCTCAACACATTCTCAACATAGTCTGTACACATTCTCAACACATTCTCAACACATTCTCAACATAGTCTGTACACATTCTCAACACATTCTCAACATAGTCTGTACACATTCTCAACACATTCTCAACACATTCTCAACATAGTCTGTACACATTCTCAACACATTCTCAACATAGTTTGTACACATTCTCAACACATTCTCAACACATTCTCAACATAGTCTGTACACATTCTCAACACATTCTCAATACATTCTCAAAATAGTCTGAACACATTCTCAACACATTCTCAACATAGTCTGTACACATTCTCAACACATTCTCAATACATTCTCAACATATTCTGTACACATTCTCAATACATTCTCAACAGAGACTGTACACATTCTCAACACATTCTCAGCACATTCTCAACATAGTCTGTACACATTCTCAACACATTCTCAACATAGTCTGTACACATTCTCAACACATTCTCAACATAGTCTGTACACATTCTCAACACATTCTCAACATAGTCTGTACACATTCTCAACACATTCTCAACATAGTCTGCACACATTCTCAACACCTTCTCAACATAGTCTGTACACATTCTCAATACATTCTCAACATAGTCTCTACACATTCTTAACACATTCTCAATACATTCTCAACAGAGACTGTACACATTCTCAACACATTCTCAACATAGTCTGTACACATTCTCAACACATTCTCAACACATTCTCAACATAGTCTGTACACATTCTCAACACATTCTCAACATAGTCTGTACACATTCTCAACACATTCTCAACACATTCTCAACATAATCTGTACACATTCTTAACACATTCTCAACACATTCTCAACATAGACTGTACACATTCTCAACACATTCTCAACATAGTCTGTACACATTCCCAACACATTCTCAACATAGTCTGTACACATTCTCAACACATTCTCAACACATTCTCAACATAGTCTGTACTCATTCTCAACACATTCTCAACACATTCTCAACATAGTCTGTACACATTCTCAACACATTCTCAACATAGTCTGTACACATTCTCAACACATTCTCAACACATTCTCAACATAGTCTGTGCACATTCTCAACACATTCTCAATACATTCTCAACATAGTCTGTTCACATTCTCAACACATTCTCAACACATTCTCAACATAGTCTGTACACATTCTCAACACATTCTCAATACATTCTCAAAATAGTCTGTACACATTCTCAACACATTCTCAACATAGTCTGTACACATTCTCAACACATTCTCAATACATTCTCAACATCGTCTGTACACATTCTCAATACATTCTCAACATAGACTGTACACATTCTCAACACATTCTCAACACATTCTCAACATAGTCTGTACACAATCTCAACACATTCTCAACATAGTCTGTACACATTCTCAACACATTCTCAACACATTCTCAACACATTCTCAACATGGTCTGTACACATTCTCAACACATTCTCAACATAGTCTGGACACATTCTCAACACATTCTGAACACATTCTCAACATAGTCTGTAAACATTCTCAACACATTCTCAACACATTCTCAACATAGTCTGTACACATTCTCAACACATTCTCAACATAGTCTGTACACATTCTCAACACATTCTCAACACATTCTCAACATTGTCTGTCCACATTCTCAACACATTCTCAACATAGTCTGTACACATTCTCAACACATTCTAAACACATTCTCAACATAGTCTGTACACATTCTCAACACATTCTCAACACATTCTCAACATAGTCTGTACACATTCTTAACACATTCTCAACACATTCTCAACATAGACTGTACACATTCTCAACACATTCTCAACATAGTCTGTACACATTCCCAACACATTCTCAACATAGTCTGTACACATTCTCAACACATTCTCAACATAGTCTGTACACATTCTCAACACATTCTCAACATAGTCTGTACACATTCTCAACACATTCTCAACACATTCTCAACATAGTCTGTACACATTCTCAACACATTCTCAACATAGTCTGTACACATTCTCAACACATTCTCAACACATTCTCAACATAGTCTGTACACATTCTCAACACATTCTCAATACATTCTCAACATAGTCTGTACACATTCTCAACACATTCTCAACACATTCTCAACATAGTCTGTACACATTCTCAACACATTCTCAATACATTCTCAAAATAGTCTGTACACATTCTCAACACATTCTCAACATAGTCTGTACACATTCTTAACACATTCTCAACACATTCTCAACATAGACTGTACACATTCTCAATACATTCTCAACATGGTCTGTACACATTCTCAATACATTCTCAACATAGACTGTACACATTCTCAACACATTCTCAACACATTCTCAACATAGTCTGCACACAATCTCAACACATTCTCAACATAGTCTGTACACATTCTCAACACATTCTCAACACATTCTCAACATGGTCTGTACACATTCTCAACACATTCTCAACATAGTCTGTACACATTCTCAACACATTCTAAACACATTCTCAACATAGTCTGTACACATTCTCAACACATTCTCAACACATTCTCAACATAGTCTGTACACATTCTCAACACATTCTCAACATAGTCTGTACACATTCTCAACACATTCTCAACACATTCTCAACATAGTCTGTACACATTCTCAACACATTCTCAACATAGTCTGTACACATTCTCAACACATTCTCAACACATTCTGAACATAGTCTGTACACATTCTCAACACATTCTCAATACATTCTCAACATAGTCTGTACACATTCTCAACACATTCGCAACACATTCTCAACATAGTCTGTACACATTCTCAACACATTCTCAACATAGTCTGTACACATTCTCAACACATTCTCAACACATTCTCAACATAGTCTGTACACATTCTCAACACATTCTCAACATAGTCTGTACACATTCTCAACACATTCTCAACACATTCTCAACATAGTCTGTACACATTCTCAACACATTCTCAACACATTCTCAACATAGTCTGTACACATTCTCAACACATTCTCAACATAGTCTGTACACATTCTCAACACATTCTCAACACATTCTCAACATAGTCTGTACACATTCTCAACACATTCTCAACATAGTCTGTACACATTCTCAACACATTCTCAACACATTCTGAACATAGTCTGTACACATTCTCAACACATTCTCAATACATTCTCAACATAGTCTGTACACATTCTCAACACATTCTCAACATAGTCTGTACACATTCTCAACACATTCTCAACACATTCTCAACATAGTCTGTACACATTCTCAACACATTCTCAACATAGTCTTTACACATTCTCAATACATTCTCAACATAGTCTGTACACATTCTCAACACATTCTCAATACATTCTCAACATAGACTGTACACATTCTCAACACATTCTCAACATAGTCTGTACAAATTCTCAACACATTCTCAACACATTCTCAACATAGTCTGTACACATTCTCAACACATTCTCAACATAGTCTGTACACATTCTCAACACATTCTCAACACATTCTCAACATAGTCTGTGCACATTCTCAACACATTCTCAACATAGTCTGTACACATTCTCAACACATTCTCAACATAGTCTGTACACATTCTCAAAACATTCTCAACATAGTCTGTACACATTCCCAACACATTCTCAACATAGTCTGTACACATTCTCAACACATTCTCAACACATTCTCAACATAGTCTGTACACATTCTCAACACATTCTCAACACATTCTCAACATAGTCTGTACACATTCTCAACACATTCTCAACATAGTCTGTACACATTCTCAACACATTCTCAACACATTCTCAACATAGTCTGTACACATTCTCAACACATTCTCAACATAGTCTGTACACATTCTCAACACATTCTCAATACATTCTCAAAATAGTCTGAACACATTCTCAACACATTCTCAACATAGTCTGTACACATTCTCAACACATTCTCAATACATTCTCAACATAGTCTGTACACATTCTCAATACATTCTCAACATAGACTGTACACATTCTCAACACATTCTCAACACATTCTCAACATAGTCTGTACACATTCTCAACACATTCTCAAAATAGTCTGTACACATTCTCAACACATTCTCAACACATTCTCAACATAGTCCGTACACATTCTCAACACATTCTCAACATAGTCTGTACACATTCTCAACACATTCTCAACATATTCTCAACATAGTCTGTACACATTCTCAACACCTTCTCAACATAGTCTGTACACATTCTCAATACATTCTCAACATAGTCTCTACACATTCTCAACACATTCTCAATACATTCTCAACAGAGACTGTACACATTCTCAACACATTCTCAACATAGTCTGTACAGATTCTCAACACATTCTCAACACATTCTCAACATAGTCTTTACACATTCTCAACACATTCTCAACATAGTCTGTACACATTGTCAACACATTCTCAACACATTCTCAACATAATCTGTACACATTCTTAACACATTCTCAACACATTCTCAACATAGTCTGTACACATTCCCAACACATTCTCAACACATTACCAAAATAGTCTGTACACATTCTCAACACATTCTCAACATAGTCTGTACACATTCTCAACACATTCTCAACACATTCTCAACAAAGTCTGTACACATTCTGAACACATTCTCAACATAGTCTGTGCACATTCTCAACACATTCTCAACACATTCTCAACATAGTCTGTACACATTCTCAACACATTCTCAACACATTCTCAACATAGTCTGTACACATTCTCAACACATTCTCAACATAGTCTGTACACATTCTCAACACATTCTCAACACATTCTCAACACATTCTCAACATAGTCTGTACACATTCTCAACACATTCTCAACACATTCTCAACATAGTCTGTACACATTCTCAACACATTCTCAACACATTCTCAACATAGTCTGTACACATTCTCAACACATTCTCAACATAGTCTGTACACATTCTCAACACATTCTCAACACATTCTCAACACATTCTCAACATAGTCTGTACACATTCTCAACACATTCTCAACACATTCTCAACATAGTCTGTACACATTCTCAACACATTCTCAACATAGTCTGTACACATTCTCAACACATTCTCAACACATTCTCAACATAGTCTGTACACATTCTCAACACATTCTCAATACATTCTCAACATAGTCTGTACACATTCTCAACACATTCTCAACATAGTCTGTACACATTCTCAACACATTCTCAACACATTCTCAACATAGTCTGTACACATTCTCAACACATTCTCAACATAGTCTTTACACATTCTCAATACATTCTCAACATAGTCTGTACACATTCTCAACACATTCTCAATACTTTCTCAACATAGACTGTACACATTCTGAACACATTCTCAACATAGTCTGTACAAATTATCAACACATTCTCAACACATTCTCAACATAGTCTGTACACATTCTCAACACATTCTCAACATAGTCTGTACACATTCTCAACACATTCTCAACACATTCTCAACATAGTCTGTACACATTCTCAACACATTCTCAACATAGACTGTACACATTCTCAACACATTCTCAACATAGTCTGTACACATTCTCAAAACATTCTCAACATAGTCTGTACACATTCCCAACACATTCTCAACATAGTCTGTACACACTCAACACATTCTCAATACATTCTCAACATAGTCTGTACACATTCTCAACACATTCTCAACACATTCTCAACATAGTCTGTACACATTCTCAACACATTCTCAACACATTCTCAACATAGTCTGTACACATTCTCAACACATTCTCAACATAGTCTGTACACATTCTCAACACATTCTCAACACATTCTCAACATAGTCTGTACACATTCTCAACACATTCTCAACATAGTTTGTACACATTCTCAACACATTCTCAACACATTCTCAACATAGTCTGTACACATTCTCAACACATTCTCAATTATTCTCAAAATAGTCTGAACACATTCTCAACACATTCTCAACATAGTCTGTACACATTCTCAACACATTCTCAATACATTCTCAACATAGTCTGTACACATTCTCAATACATTCTCAACATAGACTGCACACATTCTCAACACATTCTCAACACATTCTCAACATAGTCTGTACACATTCTCAACACATTCTCAACATAGTCTGTACACATTCTCAACACATTCTCAAAACATTCTCAACATAGTCTGTGCACATTCTCAACACATTCTCAACATAGTCTGTACACATTCTCAACACATTCTCAACACATTCTCAACATAGTCTGTACACATTCTCAACACCTTCTCAACATAGTCTGTACACATTCTCAATACATTCTCAACATAGTCTCTACACATTCTCAACACATTCTCAATACATTCTCAACAGAGACTGTACACATTCTCAACACATTCTCAACATAGTCTGTACACATTCTCAACACATTCTCAACACATTCTCAACATAGTCTGTACACATTCTCAACACATTCTCAACATAGTCTGTACACATTCTCAACACATTCTCAACACATTCTCAACATAATCTGTACACATTCTTAACACATTCTCAAAACATTCTCAACATAGACTGTACACATTCTCAACACATTCTCAACATAGTCTGTACACATTCCCAACACATTCTCAACATAGTCTGTACACATTCTCAACACATTCTCAACACATTCTCAACATAGTCTGTACACATTCTCAACACATTCTCAACATAGTCTGTACACATTCTCAACACATTCTCAACACATTCTCAACATAGTCTGTACACATTCTCAACACATTCTCAACATAGTCTGTACACATTCTCAACACATTCTCAACACATTCTCAACATAGTCTGTGCACATTCTCAACACATTCTCAATACATTCTCAACATAGTCTGTTCACATTCTCAACACATTCTCAACACATTCTCAACATAGTCTGTACACATTCTCAACACATTCTCAATACATTCTCAAAATAGTCTGTACACATTCTCAACACATTCTCAACATAGTCTGTACACATTCTCAACACATTCTCAATACATTCTCAACATAGTCTGTACACATTCTCAATACATTCTCAACATAGACTGTACAAATTCTCAACACATTCTCAACACATTCTCAACATAGTCTGTACACAATCTCAAAACATTCTCAACATAGTCTGTACACATTCTCAACACATTCTCAACACATTCTCAACATGGTCTGTACACATTCTCAACACATTCTCAACATAGTCTGTACACATTCTCAACACATTCTAAACACATTCTCAACATCGTCTGTAAACATTCTCAACACATTCTCAACACATTCTCAACATAGTCTGTACACATTCTCAACACATTCTCAACATAGTCTGTACACATTCTCAACACATTCTCAACATAGTCTGTACACATTCTCAACACATTCTCAACATAGTCTGTACGCATTCTCAACACATTCTCAACACATTCTGAACATAGTCTGTACACATTCTCAACACATTCTCAATACATTCTCAACATAGTCTGCACACATTCTCAACACATTCTCAACATAGTCTGTACACATTCTCAACACATTCTCACCATAGTCTGTACACATTCTCAACACATTCTCAACACATTCTCAACATAGTCTGTACACATTCTCAACACATTCTCAACATAGTCTGTACACATTCTCAACACATTCTCAACATAGTCTGTACACATTCTCAACACATTCTCAACACATTCTCAACATAGTCTGTACACATTCTCAACACATTCTCAACATAGTCTGTACACATTCTCAACACATTCTCAACATAGTCTGTACACATTCTCAACACATTCTCAACACATTCTCAACATAGTCTGTACACATTCTCAACACATTCTCAACATAGTCTGTACACATTCTCAACACATTCTCAACACATTCTCAACATAGTCTGTACACATTCTCAACACATTCTCAATACATTCTCAACATAGTCTGTACACATTCTCAACACATTCTCAACATAGTCTGTACACATTCTCAACACATTCTCAACACATTCTCAACATAGTCTGTACACATTCTCAACACATTCTCAACATAGTCTTTACACATTCTCAATACATTCTCAACAAAGTCTGTACACATTCTCAACACAGTCTGTACACATTCTCAACACATTCTCAATACATTCTCAACATAGACTGTACACATTCTCAACACATTCTCAACATAGTCTGTACAAATTCTCAACACATTCTCAACACATTCTAAACATAGTCTGTACACATTCTCAACACATTCTCAACATAGTCTGTACACATTCTCAACACATTCTCAACACATTCTCAACATAGTCTGTACACATTCTCAACACATTCTCAACATAGACTGTACACATTCTCAACACATTCTCAACATAGTCTGTACACATTCTCAAAACATTCTCAACATAGTCTGTACACATTCCCAACACATTCTCAACATAGTCTGTACACATTCTCAACACATTCTCAACACATTCTCAACATAGTCTGTACACATTCTCAACACATTCTCAACATAGTCTGTACACATTCTCAACACATTCTCAACACATTCTCAACACATTCTCAACATGGTCTGTACACATTCTCAACACATTCTCAACATAGTCTGTACACATTCTCAACACATTCTCAACACATTCTCAACATAGTCTGTACACATTCTCAACACATTCTCAATACATTCTCAAAATAGTCTGTACACATTCTCAACACATTCTCAACATAGTCTGTACACATTCTCAACACATTCTCAATACATTCTCAACATAGTCTGTACACATTCTCAATACATTCTCAACATCGACTGTACACATTCTCAACACATTCTCAACATAGTCTGTACACATTCTCAACACATTCTCAACATAGTCTGTACACATTCTCAACACATTCTCAACACATTCTCAACATGCTCTGTACACATTCTCAACACATTCTCAACATCGTCTGTACACATTCTCAACACATTCTAAACACATTCTCAACATAGTCTGTACACATTCTCAATACATTCTCAACATAGTCTCCACACATTCTCAACACATTCTCAATACATTCTCAACAGAGACTGTACACATTCTCAACACATTCTCAACATAGTCTGCACACATTCTCAACACATTCTCAACACATTCTCAACATAGTCTGTACACATTCTCAACACATTCTCAACATAGTCTGTACACATTCTCAACACATTCTCAACATAGTCTGTACACATTCTTAACACATTCTCAACACATTCTCAACATAGACTGGACACATTCTCAACACATTCTCAACATAGTCTGTACACATTCCCAACACATTCTCAACATAGTCTGTACACATTCTCAACACATTCTCAACACATTCTCAACATAGTCTGTACACATTCTCAACACATTCTCAACATAGTCTGTACACATTCTCAACACATTCTCAACACATTCTCAACATAGTCTGTACACATTCTCAACACATTCTCAACACATTCTCAACATAGTCTGTACACATTCTCAACACATTCTCAATACATTCTCAACATAGTCTGTACACATTCTCAACACATTCTCAACACATTCTCAACATAGTCTGTACACATTCTCAACACATTCTCAATACATTCTCAAAATAGTCTGTGCACATTCTCAACACATTCTCAACATAGTCTGTACACATTCTCAACACATTCTCAATACATTCTCAACATCGTCTGTACACATTCTCAACACATTCTCAATGCATTCTCAACATAGTCTGTACACATTCTCAACACATTCTCAATACATTCTCAAAATAGTCTGTACACATTCTCAACACATTCTCAACATAGTCTGTACACATTCTCAACACATTCTCAACACATTCTCAACATAGTCTGTACACATTCTCAACACATTCTCAACATGGTCTGTACACATTCTCAACACATTCTCAACACATTCTCAACATAGTCTGTACACATTCTCAACACATTCTCAACATAGTCTGTACACATTCTCAACACATTCTCAACACATTCTCAACATAGTCTGTACACATTCTCAACACATTCTCAATACATTCTCAACATAGTCTGTACACATTCTCAACACATTCTCAACACATTCTCAACATAGTCTGTACACAATCTCAACACATTCTCAATACATTCTCAAAATAGTCTGTACACATTCTCAACACATTCTCAACATAGTCTGTACACATTCTCAACACATTCTCAACACATTCTCAACATAGTCTGTACACATTCTCAACACATTCTCAATACATTCTCAACATAGTCTGTACACATTCTCAACACATTCTCAACACATTCTCAACATAGTCTGTACACATTCTCAAAACATTCTCAATACATTCTCAAAATAGTCTGTACACATTCTCAACACATTCTCAACATAGTCTGTACACATTCTCAACACATTCTCAACATAGTCTGTACACATTCTTAACACATTCTCAACACATTCTCAACATAGACTGGACACATTCTCAACACATTCTCAACATAGTCTGTACACATTCCCAACACATTCTCAACATAGTCTGTACACATTCTCAACACATTCTCAACACATTCTCAACATAGTCTGTACACATTCTCAACACATTCTCAACATAGTCTGTACACATTCTCAACACATTCTCAACACATTCTCAACATAGTCTGTACACATTCTCAACACATTCTCAACATAGTCTGTACACATTCTCAACACATTCTCAACACATTCTCAACATAGTCTGTACACATTCTCAACACATTCTCAATACATTCTCAACATAGTCTGTACACATTCTCAACACATTCTCAACACATTCTCAACATAGTCTGTACACATTCTCAACACATTCTCAATACATTCTCAAAATAGTCTGTGCACATTCTCAACACATTCTCAACATAGTCTGTACACATTCTCAACACATTCTCAATACATTTTCAACATAGTCTGTACACATTCTCAACACATTCTCAACACATTCTCAACATAGTCTGTACACATTCTCAACACATTCTCAATACATTCTCAAAATAGTCTGTACACATTCTCAACACATTCTCAACATAGTCTGTACACATTCTCAACACATTCTCAACACATTCTCAACATAGTCTGTACACATTCTCAACACATTCTCAACATAGTCTGTACACATTCTCAACACATTCTCAACACATTCTCAACATAGTCTGTACACATTCTCAACACATTCTCAACATAATCTGTACACATTCTCAACACATTCTCAACACATTCTCAACATAGTCTGTACACATTCTCAACACATTCTCAACACATTCTCAACATAGTCTGTACACAATCTCAACACATTCTCAATACATTCTCAAAATAGTCTGTACACATTCTCAACACATTCTCAACATAGTCTGTACACATTCTCAACACATTCTCAACACATTCTCAACATAGTCTGTACACATTCTCAACACATTCTCAATACATTCTCAACATAGTCTGTACACATTCTCAACACATTCTCAACACATTCTCAACATAGTCTGTACACATTCTCAACACATTCTCAATACATTCTCAAAATAGTCTGTACACATTCTCAACACATTCTCAACATAGTCTGTACACATTCTCAACACATTCTCAACACATTCTCAACATAGTCTGTACACATTCTCAACACATTCTCAACATAGTCTGTACACATTCTCAACACATTCTCAACACATTCTCATCATGGTCTGTACACATTCTCAACACCTTCTCAACATAGTCTGTACACATTCTCAATACATTCTCAACATAGTCTCTACACATTCTCAACACATTCTCAATACATTCTCAACAGAGACTGTACACATTCTCAACACATTCTCAACATAGTCTGTACACATTCTCAACACATTCTCAACACATTCTCAACATAGTCTGTACACATTCTCAACACATTCTCAACATAGTCTGTACACATTCTCAACACATTCTCAACATAATCTGTACACATTCTCAACACATTCTCAATACATTCTCAACATAGTCTGTACACATTCTCAACACATTCTCAACATAGTCTGTACACATTCTCAACACATTCTCAACATAGTCTGTACACATTCTCAACACATTCTCAACACATTCTCAACATAGTCTGTACACATTCTCAACACATTCTCAACATAGTCTGTACACATTCTCAACACATTCTCAACATAGTCTGTACACATTCTCAACACATTCTCAACACATTCTCAACATAGTCTGTACACATTCTCAACACATTCTCAACACATTCTCAACATAGTCTGTACACATTCTCAACACATTCTCAACATAGTCTGTACACATTCTCAACACATTCTCAACACATTCTCAACACATTCTCAACATAGTCTGTACACATTCTCAACACATTCTCAACATAGTCTGTACACATTCTCAACACATTCTCAACACATTCTCAACATAGTCTGTACACATTCTCAACACATTCTCAATACATTCTCAACCTAGTCTGTACACATTCTCAACACATTCTCAACATAGTCTGTACACATTCTCAACACATTCTCAACATAGTCTGTACACATTCTCAACACATTCTCAACATAGTCTTTACACATTCTCAATACATTCTCAACATAGTCTGTACACATTCTCAATACATTCTCAATACATTCTCAACATAGACTGTACACATTCTCAACACATTCTCAACATAGTCTGTACACATTCTCAACACATTCTCAACATAGTCTGTACACATTCTCAACACATTCTCAACACATTCTCAACATAGTCTGTACACATTCTCAACACATTCTCAATACATTCTCAACATAGTCTGTACACATTCTCAACACATTCTCAACACATTCTCAACATAGTCTGTACACATTCTCAACACATTCTCAATACATTCTCAAAATAGTCTGTGCACATTCTCAACACATTCTCAACATAGTCTGTACACATTCTCAACACATTCTCAATACATTCTCAACATAGTCTGTACACATTCTCAACACATTCTCAACACATTCTCAACATAGTCTGTACACATTCTCAACACATTCTCAATACATTCTCAAAATAGTCTGTACACATTCTCAACACATTCTCAACATAGTCTGTACACATTCTCAACACATTCTCAACACATTCTCAACATAGTCTGTACACATTCTCAACACATTCTCAACATAGTCTGTACACATTCTCAACACATTCTCAACACATTCTCAACATAGTCTGTACACATTCTCAACACATTCTCAACATAGTCTGTACACATTCTCAACACATTCTCAACACATTCTCAACATAGTCTGTACACATTCTCAACACATTCTCAATACATTCTCAACATAGTCTGTACACATTCTCAACACATTCTCAACACATTCTCAACATAGTCTGTACACAATCTCAACACATTCTCAATACATTCTCAAAATAGTCTGTACACATTCTCAACACATTCTCAACATAGTCTGTACACATTCTCAACACATTCTCAACATAGTCTGTACACATTCTCAACACATTCTCAATACATTCTCAACATAGTCTGTACACATTCTCAACACATTCTCAACACATTCTCAACATAGTCTGTACACATTCTCAACACATTCTCAATACATTCTCAAAATAGTCTGTACACATTCTCAACACATTCTCAACATAGTCTGTACACATTCTCAACACATTCTCAACACATTCTCAACATAGTCTGTGCACATTCTCAACACATTCTCAACATAGTCTGTACACATTCTCAACACATTCTCAACACATTCTCAACATGGTCTGTACACATTCTCAACACCTTCTCAACATAGTCTGTACACATTCTCAATACATTCTCAACATAGTCTCTACACATTCTCAACACATTCTCAACACATTCTCAACATAGTCTGTACACATTCTCAACACATTCGCAACATAGTCTGTACACATTCTCAACACATTCTCAACACATTCTCAACATAGTCTGTACACATTCTCAACACATTCTCAACATAGTCTGTACACATTCTCAACACATTCTCAACATAGTCTGTACACATTCTCAACACATTCTCAACACATTCTCAACATAGTCTGTACACATTCTCAACACATTCTCAACACATTCTCAACATAGTCTGTACACATTCTCAACACATTCTCAACACATTCTCAACACATTCTCAACATAGTCTGTACACATTCTCAACACATTCTCAACATAGTCTGTACACATTCTCAACACATTCTCAACACATTCTCAACATAGTCTGTACACATTCTCAACACATTCTCAATACATTCTCAACATAGTCTGTACACATTCTCAACACATTCTCAACATAGTCTGTACACATTCTCAACACATTCTCAACATAGTCTGTACACATTCTCAACACATTCTCAACATAGTCTTTACACATTCTCAATACATTCTCAACATAGTCTGTACACATTCTCAATACATTCTCAATACATTCTCAACATAGACTGTACACATTCTCAACACATTCTCAACATAGTCTGTACAAATTCTCAACACATTCTCAACACATTCTCAACATAGTCTGTACACATTCTCAACACATTTTCAACATAGTCTGTACACATTCTCAGCACATTCTCAACACATTCTCAACATGGTCTCTACACATTCTCAACACATTCTCAACATAGTCTGTACACATTCTCAACACATTCTCAACACATTCTCAACATAGTCTGTACACATTCTCAACACATTCTCAACATAGTCTGTACACATTCTCAACACATTCTCAACACATTCTCAACATAGTCTGTACACATTCTCAACACATTCTCAATACATTCTCAAAATAGTCTGTACACATTCTCAACACATTCTCAACATAGACTGTGCACATTCTCAACACATTCTCAATACATTCTCAACATAGTCTGTACACATTCTCAATACATTCTCAACATAGACTGTACACATTCTCAACACATTCTCAACATAGTCTGTACACATTCTCAACACATTCTCAACATAGTCTGTACACATTCTCAACACATTCTCAATACATTCTCAACATAGTCTGTACACATTCTCAACACATTCTCAACACATTCTCAACATAGTCTGTACACATTCTCAACACATTCTCAATACATTCTCAAAATAGTCTGTACACATTCTCAACACATTCTCAACATAGTCTGTACACATTCTCAACACATTCTCAACACATTCTCAACATAGTCTGTGCACATTCTCAACACATTCTCAACATAGTCTGTACACATTCTCAACACATTCTCAACACATTCTCAACATGGTCTGTACACATTCTCAACACCTTCTCAACATAGTCTGTACACATTCTCAATACATTCTCAACATAGTCTCTACACATTCTCAACACATTCTCAACACATTCTCAACATAGTCTGTACACATTCTCAACACATTCGCAACATAGTCTGTACACATTCTCAACACATTCTCAACACATTCTCAACATAGTCTGTACACATTCTCAACACATTCTCAACATAGTCTGTACACATTCTCAACACATTCTCAACATAGTCTGTACACATTCTCAACACATTCTCAACACATTCTCAACATAGTCTGTACACATTCTCAACACATTCTCAACACATTCTCAACATAGTCTGTACACATTCTCAACACATTCTCAACACATTCTCAACACATTCTCAACATAGTCTGTACACATTCTCAACACATTCTCAACATAGTCTGTACACATTCTCAACACATTCTCAACACATTCTCAACATAGTCTGTACACATTCTCAACACATTCTCAATACATTCTCAACATAGTCTGTACACATTCTCAACACATTCTCAACATAGTCTGTACACATTCTCAACACATTCTCAACATAGTCTGTACACATTCTCAACACATTCTCAACATAGTCTTTACACATTCTCAATACATTCTCAACATAGTCTGTACACATTCTCAATACATTCTCAATACATTCTCAACATAGACTGTACACATTCTCAACACATTCTCAACATAGTCTGTACAAATTCTCAACACATTCTCAACACATTCTCAACATAGTCTGTACACATTCTCAACACATTTTCAACATAGTCTGTACACATTCTCAGCACATTCTCAACACATTCTCAACATGGTCTCTACACATTCTCAACACATTCTCAACATAGTCTGTACACATTCTCAACACATTCTCAACACATTCTCAACATAGTCTGTACACATTCTCAACACATTCTCAACATAGTCTGTACACATTCTCAACACATTCTCAACACATTCTCAACATAGTCTGTACACATTCTCAACACATTCTCAATACATTCTCAAAATAGTCTGTACACATTCTCAACACATTCTCAACATAGACTGTGCACATTCTCAACACATTCTCAATACATTCTCAACATAGTCTGTACACATTCTCAATACATTCTCAACATAGACTGTACACATTCTCAACACATTCTCAACATAGTCTGTACACATTCTCAACACATTCTCAACATAGTCTGTACACATTCTCAACACATTCTCAACACATTCTCAACATGGTCTGTACACATTCTCAACACATTCTCAACATAGTCTGTACACATTCTCAACACATTCTGAACACATTCTCAACATAGTCTGTACACATTCTCAATACATTCTCAACATAGTCTCTACACATTCTCAACACATTCTCAATACATTCTCAACAGAGACTGTACACATTCTCAACACATTCTCAACATTGTCTGTACACATTCTCAACACATTCTCAACACATTCTCAACATAGTCTGTACACATTCTCAACACATTCTCAACATAGTCTGTACACATTCTCAACACATTCTCAACACATTCTCAACATAGTCTGTACACATTCTTAACACATTCTCAACACATTCTCAACATAGACTGTACACATTCTCAACACATTCTCAACATAGTCTGTACACATTCCCAACACATTCTCAACATAGTCTGTACACATTCTCAACACATTCTCAACACATTCTCAACATAGTCTGTACACATTCTGAACACATTCTCAACATAGTCTGTACACATTCTCAACACATTCTCAACACATTCTCAACATAGTCTGTACACATTCTCAACACATTCTCAACATAGTCTGTACACATTCTCAACACATTCTCAACACATTCTCAACATAGTCTGTACACATTCTCAACACATTCTCAATACATTCTCAACATAGTCTGTACACATTCTCAACACATTCTCAACACATTCTCAACATAGTCTGTACACATTCTCAACACATTCTCAATACATTCTCAAAATAGTCTGTACAAATTCTCAACACATTCTCAACATAGTCTGTACACATTCTCAACACATTCTCAATACATTCTCAACATAGTCTGTACACATTCTCAATACATTCTCAACATAGACTGTACACATTCTCAACACATTCTCAACACATTCTCAACATAGTCTGTACACAATCTCAACACATTCTCAACATAGTCTGTACACATTCTTAGCACATTCTCAACACATTCTCAACATGGTCTGTACACATTCTCAACACATTCTCAACATAGTCTGTACACATTCTCAACACATTCTCAACACATTCTCAACATAGTCTGTACACATTCTCAACACATTCTCAACATAGTCTGGACACATTCTCAACACATTCTCAACACATTCTCAACATAGTCTGTACACATTCTCAACACATTCTCAACATAGTCTGTACACATTCTCAACACATTCTCAACACATTCTGAACATAGTCTGTCCACATTCTCAACACATTCTCAATACATTCTCAACATAGTCTGTACACATTCTCAACACATTCTCAACACATTCTCAACATAGTCTGTACACATTCTCAACACATTCTCAACATAGTCTGTACACATTCTCAACACATTCTCAACACATTCTCAACATAGTCTGTACACATTCTCAACACATTCTCAACATAGTCTGTACACATTCTCAACACATTCTCAACATAGTCTGTACACATTCTCAACACATTCTCAACACATTCTCAACATAGTCTGTACACATTCTCAACACATTCTCAACACATTCTCAACATAGTCTGTACACATTCTCAACACATTCTCAACACATTCTCAACATGGTCTGTACACATTCTCAACACCTTCTCAACATAGTCTGTACACATTCTCAATACATTCTCAACATAGTCTCTACACATTCTCAACACATTCTCAACACATTCTCAACATAGTCTGTACACATTCTCAACACATTCTCAACATAGTCTGTACACATTCTCAACACATTCTCAACATAGTCTGTACACATTCTCAACACATTCTCAACATAGTCTGTACACATTCTCAACACATTCTCAACATAGTCTGTACACATTCTCAACACATTCTCAACACATTCTCAACATAGTCTGTACACATTCTCAACACATTCTCAACACATTCTCAACATAGTCTGTACACATTCTCAACACATTCTCAACATAGTCTGTACACATTCTCAACACATTCTCAACACATTCTCAACACATTCTCAACATAGTCTGTACACATTCTCAACACATTCTCAACATAGTCTGTACACATTCTCAACACATTCTCAACACATTCTCAACATAGTCTGTACACATTCTCAACACATTCTCAATACATTCTCAACATAGTCTGTACACATTCTCAACACATTCTCAACATAGTCTGTACACATTCTCAACACATTCTCAACATAGTCTGTACACATTCTCAACACATTCTCAACATAGTCTTTACACATTCTCAATACATTCTCAACATAGTCTGTACACATTCTCAATACATTCTCAATACATTCTCAACATAGACTGTACACATTCTCAACACATTCTCAACATAGTCTGTACAAATTCTCAACACATTCTCAACACATTCTCAACATAGTCTGTACACATTCTCAACACATTTTCAACATAGTCTGTACACATTCTCAGCACATTCTCAACACATTCTCAACATGGTCTCTACACATTCTCAACACATTCTCAACATAGTCTGTACACATTCTCAACACATTCTCAACACATTCTCAACATAGTCTGTACACATTCTCAACACATTCTCAACATAGTCTGTACACATTCTCAACACATTCTCAACACATTCTCAACATAGTCTGTACACATTCTCAACACATTCTCAATACATTCTCAAAATAGTCTGTACACATTCTCAACACATTCTCAACATAGACTGTGCACATTCTCAACACATTCTCAATACATTCTCAACATAGTCTGTACACATTCTCAATACATTCTCAACATAGACTGTACACATTCTCAACACATTCTCAACATAGTCTGTACACATTCTCAACACATTCTCAACATAGTCTGTACACATTCTCAACACATTCTCAACACATTCTCAACATGGTCTGTACACATTCTCAACACATTCTCAACATAGTCTGTACACATTCTCAACACATTCTAAACACATTCTCAACATAGTCTGTCCACATTCTCAATACATTCTCAACATAGTCTCTACACATTCTCAACACATTCTCAATACATTCTCAACAGAGACTGTACACATTCTCAACACATTCTCAACATTGTCTGTACACATTCTCAACACATTCTCAACACATTCTCAACATAGTCTGTACACATTCTCAACACATTCTCAACATAGTCTGTACACATTCTCAACACATTCTCAACACATTCTCAACATAGTCTGTACACATTCTTAACACATTCTCAACACATTCTCAACATAGACTGTACACATTCTCAACACATTCTCAACATAGTCTGTACACATTCCCAACACATTCTCAACATAGTCTGTACACATTCTCAACACATTCTCAACACATTCTCAACATAGTCTGTACACATTCTCAACACATTCTCAACATAGTCTGTACACATTCTCAACACATTCTCAACACATTCTCAACATAGTCTGTACACATTCTCAACACATTCTCAACATAGTCTGTACACATTCTCAACACATTCTCAACACATTCTCAACATAGTCTGTACACATTCTCAACACATTCTCAATACATTCTCAACATAGTCTGTACACATTCTCAACACATTCTCAACACATTCTCAACATAGTCTGTACACATTCTCAACACATTCTCAATACATTCTCAAAATAGTCTGTACAAATTCTCAACACATTCTCAACATAGTCTGTACACATTCTCAACACATTCTCAATACATTCTCAACATAGTCTGTACACATTCTCAATACATTCTCAACATAGACTGTACACATTCTCAACACATTCTCAACACATTCTCAACATAGTCTGTACACAATCTCAACACATTCTCAACATAGTCTGTACACATTCTTAGCACATTCTCAACACATTCTCAACATGGTCTGTACACATTCTCAACACATTCTCAACATAGTCTATACACATTCTCAACACATTCTAAACACATTCTCAACATAGTCTGTACACATTCTCAACACATTCTCAACACATTCTCAACATAGTCTGTACACATTCTCAACACATTCTCAACATAGTCTGGACACATTCTCAATACATTCTCAACATAGTCTCTACACATTCTCAACACATTCTCAACACATTCTCAACATAGTCTGTACACATTCTCAACACATTCTCAACATAGTCTGTACACATTCTCAACACATTCTCAACATAGTCTGTACACATTCTCAACACATTCTCAACATAGTCTGTACACATTCTCAACACATTCTCAACATAGTCTGTACACATTCTCAACACATTCTCAACACATTCTCAACATAGTCTGTACACATTCTCAACACATTCTCAACACATTCTCAACATAGTCTGTACACATTCTCAACACATTCTCAACATAGTCTGTACACATTCTCAACACATTCTCAACACATTCTCAACATAGTCTGTACACATTCTCAACACATTCTCAACATAGTCTGTACACATTCTCAACACATTCTCAACACATTCTCAACATAGTCTGTACACATTCTCAACACATTCTCAATACATTCTCAACATAGTCTGTACACATTCTCAACACATTCTCAACATAGTCTGTACACATTCTCAACACATTCTCAACATAGTCTGTACACATTCTCAACACATTCTCAACATAGTCTTTACACATTCTCAATACATTCTCAACATAGTCTGTACACATTCTCAATACATTCTCAATACATTCTCAACATAGACTGTACACATTCTCAACACATTCTCAACATAGTCTGTACAAATTCTCAACACATTCTCAACACATTCTCAACATAGTCTGTACACATTCTCAACACATTTTCAACATAGTCTGTACACATTCTCAGCACATTCTCAACACATTCTCAACATGGTCTCTACACATTCTCAACACATTCTCAACATAGTCTGTACACATTCTCAACACATTCTCAACACATTCTCAACATAGTCTGTACACATTCTCAACACATTCTCAACATAGTCTGTACACATTCTCAACACATTCTCAACACATTCTCAACATAGTCTGTACACATTCTCAACACATTCTCAATACATTCTCAAAATAGTCTGTACACATTCTCAACACATTCTCAACATAGACTGTGCACATTCTCAACACATTCTCAATACATTCTCAACATAGTCTGTACACATTCTCAATACATTCTCAACATAGACTGTACACATTCTCAACACATTCTCAACATAGTCTGTACACATTCTCAACACATTCTCAACATAGTCTGTACACATTCTCAACACATTCTCAACACATTCTCAACATGGTCTGTACACATTCTCAACACATTCTCAACATAGTCTGTACACATTCTCAACACATTCTAAACACATTCTCAACATAGTCTGTACACATTCTCAATACATTCTCAACATAGTCTCTACACATTCTCAACACATTCTCAATACATTCTCAACAGAGACTGTACACATTCTCAACACATTCTCAACATTGTCTGTACACATTCTCAACACATTCTCAACACATTCTCAACATAGTCTGTACACATTCTCAACACATTCTCAACATAGTCTGTACACATTCTCAACACATTCTCAACACATTCTCAACATAGTCTGTACACATTCTCAACACATTCTCAACATAGTCTGTACACATTCTCAACACATTCTCAACACATTCTCAACACATTCTCAACATAGTCTGTACACATTCTCAACACATTCTCAACATAGTCTGTACACATTCTCAACACATTCTCAACACATTCTCAACATAGTCTGTACACATTCTCAACACATTCTCAATACATTCTCAACATAGTCTGTACACATTCTCAACACATTCTCAACATAGTCTGTACACATTCTCAACACATTCTCAACATAGTCTGTACACATTCTCAACACATTCTCAACATAGTCTTTACACATTCTCAATACATTCTCAACATAGTCTGTACACATTCTCAATACATTCTCAATACATTCTCAACATAGACTGTACACATTCTCAACACATTCTCAACATAGTCTGTACAAATTCTCAACACATTCTCAACACATTCTCAACATAGTCTGTACACATTCTCAACACATTTTCAACATAGTCTGTACACATTCTCAGCACATTCTCAACACATTCTCAACATGGTCTCTACACATTCTCAACACATTCTCAACATAGTCTGTACACATTCTCAACACATTCTCAACACATTCTCAACATAGTCTGTACACATTCTCAACACATTCTCAACATAGTCTGTACACATTCTCAACACATTCTCAACACATTCTCAACATAGTCTGTACACATTCTCAACACATTCTCAATACATTCTCAAAATAGTCTGTACACATTCTCAACACATTCTCAACATAGACTGTGCACATTCTCAACACATTCTCAATACATTCTCAACATAGTCTGTACACATTCTCAATACATTCTCAACATAGACTGTACACATTCTCAACACATTCTCAACATAGTCTGTACACATTCTCAACACATTCTCAACATAGTCTGTACACATTCTCAACACATTCTCAACACATTCTCAACATGGTCTGTACACATTCTCAACACATTCTCAACATAGTCTGTACACATTCTCAACACATTCTAAACACATTCTCAACATAGTCTGTCCACATTCTCAATACATTCTCAACATAGTCTCTACACATTCTCAACACATTCTCAATACATTCTCAACAGAGACTGTACACATTCTCAACACATTCTCAACATTGTCTGTACACATTCTCAACACATTCTCAACACATTCTCAACATAGTCTGTACACATTCTCAACACATTCTCAACATAGTCTGTACACATTCTCAACACATTCTCAACACATTCTCAACATAGTCTGTACACATTCTTAACACATTCTCAACACATTCTCAACATAGACTGTACACATTCTCAACACATTCTCAACATAGTCTGTACACATTCCCAACACATTCTCAACATAGTCTGTACACATTCTCAACACATTCTCAACACATTCTCAACATAGTCTGTACACATTCTCAACACATTCTCAACATAGTCTGTACACATTCTCAACACATTCTCAACACATTCTCAACATAGTCTGTACACATTCTCAACACATTCTCAACATAGTCTGTACACATTCTCAACACATTCTCAACACATTCTCAACATAGTCTGTACACATTCTCAACACATTCTCAATACATTCTCAACATAGTCTGTACACATTCTCAACACATTCTCAACACATTCTCAACATAGTCTGTACACATTCTCAACACATTCTCAATACATTCTCAAAATAGTCTGTACAAATTCTCAACACATTCTCAACATAGTCTGTACACATTCTCAACACATTCTCAATACATTCTCAACATAGTCTGTACACATTCTCAATACATTCTCAACATAGACTGTACACATTCTCAACACATTCTCAACACATTCTCAACATAGTCTGTACACAATCTCAACACATTCTCAACATAGTCTGTACACATTCTTAGCACATTCTCAACACATTCTCAACATGGTCTGTACACATTCTCAACACATTCTCAACATAGTCTATACACATTCTCAACACATTCTAAACACATTCTCAACATAGTCTGTACACATTCTCAACACATTCTCAACACATTCTCAACATAGTCTGTACACATTCTCAACACATTCTCAACATAGTCTGGACACATTCTCAATACATTCTCAACATAGTCTCTACACATTCTCAACACATTCTCAACACATTCTCAACATAGTCTGTACACATTCTCAACACATTCTCAACATAGTCTGTACACATTCTCAACACATTCTCAACATAGTCTGTACACATTCTCAACACATTCTCAACATAGTCTGTACACATTCTCAACACATTCTCAACATAGTCTGTACACATTCTCAACACATTCTCAACACATTCTCAACATAGTCTGTACACATTCTCAACACATTCTCAACACATTCTCAACATAGTCTGTACACATTCTCAACACATTCTCAACATAGTCTGTACACATTCTCAACACATTCTCAACACATTCTCAACATAGTCTGTACACATTCTCAACACATTCTCAACATAGTCTGTACACATTCTCAACACATTCTCAACACATTCTCAACATAGTCTGTACACATTCTCAACACATTCTCAATACATTCTCAACATAGTCTGTACACATTCTCAACACATTCTCAACATAGTCTGTACACATTCTCAACACATTCTCAACATAGTCTGTACACATTCTCAACACATTCTCAACATAGTCTTTACACATTCTCAATACATTCTCAACATAGTCTGTACACATTCTCAATACATTCTCAATACATTCTCAACATAGACTGTACACATTCTCAACACATTCTCAACATAGTCTGTACAAATTCTCAACACATTCTCAACACATTCTCAACATAGTCTGTACACATTCTCAACACATTTTCAACATAGTCTGTACACATTCTCAGCACATTCTCAACACATTCTCAACATGGTCTCTACACATTCTCAACACATTCTCAACATAGTCTGTACACATTCTCAACACATTCTCAACACATTCTCAACATAGTCTGTACACATTCTCAACACATTCTCAACATAGTCTGTACACATTCTCAACACATTCTCAACACATTCTCAACATAGTCTGTACACATTCTCAACACATTCTCAATACATTCTCAAAATAGTCTGTACACATTCTCAACACATTCTCAACATAGACTGTGCACATTCTCAACACATTCTCAATACATTCTCAACATAGTCTGTACACATTCTCAATACATTCTCAACATAGACTGTACACATTCTCAACACATTCTCAACATAGTCTGTACACATTCTCAACACATTCTCAACATAGTCTGTACACATTCTCAACACATTCTCAACACATTCTCAACATGGTCTGTACACATTCTCAACACATTCTCAACATAGTCTGTACACATTCTCAACACATTCTAAACACATTCTCAACATAGTCTGTACACATTCTCAATACATTCTCAACATAGTCTCTACACATTCTCAACACATTCTCAATACATTCTCAACAGAGACTGTACACATTCTCAACACATTCTCAACATTGTCTGTACACATTCTCAACACATTCTCAACACATTCTCAACATAGTCTGTACACATTCTCAACACATTCTCAACATAGTCTGTACACATTCTCAACACATTCTCAACACATTCTCAACATAGTCTGTACACATTCTTAACACATTCTCAACACATTCTCAACATAGACTGTACACATTCTCAACACATTCTCAACATAGTCTGTACACATTCCCAACACATTCTCAACATAGTCTGTACACATTCTCAACACATTCTCAACACATTCTCAACATAGTCTGTACACATTCTCAACACATTCTCAACATAGTCTGTACACATTCTCAACACATTCTCAACACATTCTCAACATAGTCTGTACACATTCTCAACACATTCTCAACATAGTCTGTACACATTCTCAACACATTCTCAACACATTCTCAACATAGTCTGTACACATTCTCAACACATTCTCAATACATTCTCAACATAGTCTGTACACATTCTCAACACATTCTCAACACATTCTCAACATAGTCTGTACACATTCTCAACACATTCTCAATACATTCTCAAAATAGTCTGTACAAATTCTCAACACATTCTCAACATAGTCTGTACACATTCTCAACACATTCTCAATACATTCTCAACATAGTCTGTACACATTCTCAATACATTCTCAACATAGACTGTACACATTCTCAACACATTCTCAACACATTCTCAACATAGTCTGTACACAATCTCAACACATTCTCAACATAGTCTGTACACATTCTTAGCACATTCTCAACACATTCTCAACATGGTCTGTACACATTCTCAACACATTCTCAACATAGTCTATACACATTCTCAACACATTCTAAACACATTCTCAACATAGTCTGTACACATTCTCAACACATTCTCAACACATTCTCAACATAGTCTGTACACATTCTCAACACATTCTCAACATAGTCTGGACACATTCTCAACACATTCTCAACACATTCTCAACATAGTCTGTACACATTCTCAACACATTCTCAACATAGTCTGTACACATTCTCAACACATTCTCAACACATTCTGAACATAGTCTGTCCACATTCTCAACACATTCTCAATACATTCTCAACATAGTCTGTACACATTCTCAACACATTCTCAACACATTCTCAACATAGTCTGTACACATTCTCAACACATTCTCAACATAGTCTGTACACATTCTCAACACATTCTCAACACATTCTCAACATAGTCTGTACACATTCTCAACACATTCTCAACATAGTCTGTACACATTCTCAACACATTCTCAACATAGTCTGTACACATTCTCAACACATTCTCAACACATTCTCAACATAGTCTGTACACATTCTCAACACATTCTCAACACATTCTCAACATAGTCTGTACACATTCTCAACACATTCTCAACATAGTCTGTACACATTCTCAACACATTCTCAACACATTCTCAACATAGTCTGTACACATTCTCAACACATTCTCAACATAGTCTGTACACATTCTCAACACATTCTCAACACATTCTCAACATAGTCTGTACACATTCTCAACACATTCTCAATACATTCTCAACATAGTCTGTACACATTCTCAACACATTCTCAACATAGTCTGTACACATTCTCAACACATTCTCAACACATTCTCAACATAGTCTGTACACATTCTCAACACATTCTCAACATAGTCTTTACACATTCTCAATACATTCTCAACATAGTCTGTACACATTCTCAACACATTCTCAATACATTCTCAACATAGACTGTACACATTCTCAACACATTCTCAACATAGTCTGTACAAATTCTCAACACATTCTCAACACATTCTCAACATAGTCTGTACACATTCTCAACACATTCTCAACATAGTCTGTACACATTCTCAACACATTCTCAACACATTCTCAACATAGTCTGTACACATTCTCAACACATTCTCAACATAGACTGTACACATTCTCAACACATTCTCAACATAGTCTGTACACATTCTCAAAACATTCTCAACATAGTCTGTACACATTCTCAACACATTCTCAACACATTCTCAACATAGTCTGTACACATTCTCAACACATTCTCAACATAGTCTGTACACATTCTCAACACATTCTCAACACATTCTCAACATGGTCTGTACACATTCTCAACACATTCTCAACATAGTCTGTACACATTCTCAACACATTCTCAACACATTCTCAACATAGTCTGTACACATTCTCAACACATTCTCAACATAGTCTGTACACATTCTCAACACATTCTCAACACATTCTCAACATAGTCTGCACACATTCTCAACACATTCTCAATACATTCTCAACATAGTCTGCACACATTCTCAATACATTCTCAACATAGACTGTACACATTCTCAACACATTCTCAACATAGTCTGTACACATTCTCAACACATTCTCAACATAGTCTGTACACATTCTCAACACATTCTCAACACATTCTCAACATGGTCTGTACACATTCTCAAAACATTCTCAACATAGTCTGTACACATTCTCAACACATTCTAAACACATTCTCAACATAGTCTGTACACATTCTCAATACATTCTCAACATAGTCTCTACACATTCTCAACACATTCTCAATACATTCTCAACAGAGACTGTACACATTCTCAACACATTCTCAACATTGTCTGTACACATTCTCAACACATTCTCAACACATTCTCAACATAGTCTGTACACATTCTCAACACATTCTCAACATAGTCTGTACACATTCTCAACACATTCTCAACACATTCTCAACATAGTCTGTGCACATTCTTAACACATTCTCAACACATTCTCAACATAGACTGTACACATTCTCAACACATTCTCAACACATTCTCAACATAGTCTGTACACATTCTCAACACATTCTCAACACATTCTCAACATAGTCTGTACACATTCTCAACACATTCTCAACATAGTCTGTACACATTCTCCACACATTCTCAACACATTCTCAACATAGTCTGTACACATTCTCAACACATTCTCAATACATTCTCAACATAGTCTGTGCACATTCTCAACACATTCTCAACACATTCTCAACATAATCTGTACACATTCTCAACACATTCTCAATACATTCTCAAAATAGTCTGTACACATTCTCAACACATTCTCAACATAGTCTGTACACATTCTCAACACATTCTCAATACATTCTCAACATAGTCTGTACACATTCTCAATACATTCTCAACATAGACTGTACACATTCTCAACACATTCTCAACACATTCTCAACATGGTCTGTACACATTCTCAAAACATTCTCAACATAGTCTGTACACATTCTTAACACATTCTCAACACATTCTCAACATAGACTGTACACATTCTCAACACATTCTCAACACATTCTCAACATAGTCTGTACACATTCTCAACACATTCTCAACACATTCTCAACATAGTCTGTACACATTCTCAACACATTCTCAACATAGTCTGTACACATTCTCCACACATTCTCAACACATTCTCAACATAGTCTGTACACATTCTCAACACATTCTCAATACATTCTCAACATAGTCTGTGCACATTCTCAACACATTCTCAACACATTCTCAACATAATCTGTACACATTCTCAACACATTCTCAATACATTCTCAAAATAGTCTGTACACATTCTCAACACATTCTCAACATAGTCTGTACACATTCTCAACACATTCTCAATACATTCTCAACATAGTCTGTACACATTCTCAATACATTCTCAACATAGACTGTACACATTCTCAACACATTCTCAACACATTCTCAACATAGTCTGTACACAATCTCAACACATTCTCAACATAGTCTGTACACATTCTTAGCACATTCTCAACACATTCTCAACATGGTCTGTACACATTCTCAACACATTCTCAACATAGTCTGTACACATTCTCAACACATTCTAAACACATTCTCAACATAGTCTGTACACATTCTCAACACATTCTCAACACATTCTCAACATAGTCTGTACACATTCTCAACACATTCTCAACATAGTCTGGACACATTCTCAACACATTCTCAACACATTCTCAACATAGTCTGTACACATTCTCAACACATTCTCAACATAGTCTGTACACATTCTCAACACATTCTCAACATAGTCTGTACACATTCTCAACACATTCTCAACACATTCTGAACATAGTCTGTACACATTCTCAACACATTCTCAATACATTCTCAACATAGTCTGTACACATTCTCAACACATTCTCAACACATTCTCAACATAGTCTGTACACATTCTCAACACATTCTCAACATAGTCTGTACACATTCTCAAAACATTCTCAACATAGTCTGTACACATTCTCAACACATTCTCAACATAGTCTGTACACATTCTCAACACATTCTCAACACATTCTCAACATAGTCTGTACACATTCTCAACACATTCTCAACACATTCTCAACATAGTCTGTACACATTCTCAACACATTCTCAACATAGTCTGTACACATTCTCAACACATTCTCAACACATTCTCAACATAGTCTGTACACATTCTCAACACATTCTCAACATAGTCTGTACACATTCTCAACACATTCTCAACACATTCTCAACATAGTCTGTACACATTCTCAACACATTCTCAATACATTCTCAACATAGTCTGTACACATTCTCAACACATTCTCAACATAGTCTGTACACATTCTCAACACATTCTCAACACATTCTCAACATAGTCTGTACACATTCTCAACACATTCTCAACATAGTCTTTGCACATTCTCAATACATTCTCAACATAGTCTGTACACATTCTCAACACATTCTCAATACATTCTCAACATAGACTGTACACATTCTCAACACATTCTCAACATAGTCTGTACAAATTCTCAACACATTCTCAACACATTCTCAACATAGTCTGTACACATTCTCAACACATTCTCAACATAGTCTGTACACATTCTCAACAAATTCTCAACACATTCTCAACATAGTCTGTACACATTCTCAACACATTCTCAACATAGACTGTACACATTCTCAACACATTCTCAACATAGTCTGTACACATTCTCAAAACATTCTCAACATAGACTGTACACATTCTCAACACATTCTCAACATAGTCTGTACAAATTCTCAACACATTCTCAACACATTCTCAACATAGTCTGTACACATTCTCAACACATTCTCAACATAGTCTGTACACATTCTCAACAAATTCTCAACACATTCTCAACATAGTCTGTACACATTCTCAACACATTCTCAACATAGACTGTACACATTCTCAACACATTCTCAACATAGTCTGTACACATTCTCAACACATTCTCAACACATTCTCAACATAGTCTGTACACATTCTCAACACATTCTCAATACATTCTCAACATAGTCTGTACACATTCTCAATACATTCTCAACATAGACTGTACACATTCTCAACACATTCTCAACACATTCTCAACATAGTCTGCACACATTCTCAACACATTCTCAACATAGTCTGTACACATTCTCAACACATTCTCAACACATTCTCAACATGGTCTGTACACATTCTCAACACATTCTCAACATAGTCTGTACACATTCTCAACACATTCTAAACACATTCTCAACATAGTCTGTACACATTCTCAACACATTCTCAACACATTCTCAACATAGTCTGTACACATTCTCAACACATTCTCAACATAGTCTGTACACATTCTCAACACATTCTCAACATAATCTGTACACATTCTCAACACATTCTCAATACATTCTCAACATAGTCTGTACACATTCTCAACACATTCTCAACATAGTCTGTACACATTCTCAACACATTCTCAACACATTCTGAACATAGTCTGTACACATTCTCAACACATTCTCAATACATTCTCAACATAGTCTGTACACATTCTCAACACATTCTCAACACATTCTCAACATAGTCTGTACACATTCTCAACACATTCTCAACATAGTCTGTACACATTCTCAACACATTCTCAACATAGTCTGTACACATTCTCAACACATTCTCAACATAGTCTGTACACATTCTCAACACATTCTCAACACATTCTCAACATAGTCTGTACACATTCTCAACACATTCTCAACACATTCTCAACATAGTCTGTACACATTCTCAACACATTCTCAACATAGTCTGTACACATTCTCAACACATTCTCAACACATTCTCAACATAGTCTGTACACATTCTCAACACATTCTCAACATAGTCTGTACACATTCTCAACACATTCTCAACACATTCTCAACATAGTCTGTACACATGCTCAACACATTCTCAATACATTCTCAACATAGTCTGTACACATTCTCAACACATTCTCAACATAGTCTGTACACATTCTCAACACATTCTCAACACATTCTCAACATAGTCTGTACACATTCTCAACACATTCTCAACATAGTCTTTGCACATTCTCAATACATTCTCAACATAGTCTGTACACATTCTCAACACATTCTCAATACATTCTCAACATAGACTGTACACATTCTCAACACATTCTCAACATAGTCTGTACAAATTCTCAACACATTCTCAACACATTCTCAACATAGTCTGTACACATTCTCAACACATTCTCAACATAGTCTGTACACATTCTCAACAAATTCTCAACACATTCTCAACATAGTCTGTACACATTCTCAACACATTCTCAACATAGATTGTACACATTCTCAACACATTCTCAACATAGTCTGTACACATTCTCAAAACATTCTCAACATAGACTGTACACATTCTCAACACATTCTCAACATAGTCTGTACAAATTCTCAACACATTCTCAACACATTCTCAACATAGTCTGTACACATTCTCAACACATTCTCAACATAGTCTGTACACATTCTCAACAAATTCTCAACACATTCTCAACATAGTCTGTACACATTCTCAACACATTCTCAACATAGACTGTACACATTCTCAACACATTCTCAACATAGTCTGTACACATTCTCAACACATTCTCAACACATTCTCAACATAGTCTGTACACATTCTCAACACATTCTCAATACATTCTCAACATAGTCTGTACACATTCTCAATACATTCTCAACATAGACTGTACACATTCTCAACACATTCTCAACACATTCTCAACATAGTCTGCACACATTCTCAACACATTCTCAACATAGTCTGTACACATTCTCAACACATTCTCAACACATTCTCAACATGGTCTGTACACATTCTCAACACATTCTCAACATAGTCTGTATACATTCTCAACACATTCTAAACACATTCTCAACATAGTCTGTACACATTCTCAACACATTCTCAACACATTCTCAACATAGTCTGTACACATTCTCAACACATTCTCAACATAGTCTGTACACATTCTCAACACATTCTCAACATAATCTGTACACATTCTCAACACATTCTCAACACATTCTCAACATAGTCTGTACACATTCTCAACACATTCTCAACATAGTCTGTACACATTCTCAACACATTCTCAACACATTCTCAACATAGTCTGTACACATTCTCAACACAATCTCAACATAGTCTGCACACATTCTCAACACATTCTCAACATATTCTGTACACATTCTCAACACATTCTCAACACATTCTCAACATAGTCTGTACACATTCTCAACACATTCTCAACACATTCTCAACATAGTCTGTACACATTCTCAACACATTCTCAACATAGTCTGTACACATTCTCAACACATTCTCAACACATTCTCAACACATTCTCAACATAGTCTGTACACATTCTCAACACATTCTCAACATAGTCTGTACACATTCTCAACACATTCTCAACACATTCTCAACATAGTCTGTACACATTCTCAACACATTCTCAATACATTCTCAACATAGTCTGTATACATTCTCAACACATTCTCAACATAGTCTGTACACATTCTCAACACATTCTCAACACATTCTCAACATAGTCTGTACACATTCTCAACACATTCTCAACATAGTCTTTACACATTCTCAATACATTCTCAACATAGTCTGTACACATTCTCAACACATTCTCAATACATTCTCAACATAGACTGTACACATTCTCAACACATTCTCAACATAGTCTGTACAAATTCTCAACACATTCTCAACACATTCTCAACATAGTCTGTACACATTCTCAACACATTCTCAACATAGTCTGTACACATTCTCAACACATTCTCAACACATTCTCAACATAGTCTGTACACATTCTCAACACATTCTCAACATAGACTGAACACATTCTCAACACATTCTCAACATAGTCTGTACACATTCTCAAAACATTCTCAACATAGTCTGTACACATTCCCAACACATTCTCAACATAGTCTGTACACATTCTCAACACATTCTCAACACATTCTCAACATGGTCTGTACACATTCTCAACACATTCTCAACATAGTCTGTACACATTCTCAACACATTCTCAACACATTCTCAACATAGTCTGTACACATTCTCAACACATTCTCAACATAGTCTGTACACATTCTCAACACATTCTCAACACATTCTCAACATAGTCTGTACACATTCTCAACACATTCTCAATACATTCTCAAAATAGTCTGTACACATTCTCAACACATTCTCAACATAGTCTGTGCACATTCTCAACACATTCTCAATACATTCTCAACATAGTCTGTACACATTCTCAATACATTCTCAACATAGACTGTACACATTCTCAACACATTCTCAACATAGTCTGTACACATTCTCAACACATTCTCAACATAGTCTGTACACATTCTCAACACATTCTCAACACATTCTCAACATGGTCTGTACACATTCTCAACACATTCTCAACATAGTCTGTACACATTCTCAACACATTCTAAACACATTCTCAACATAGTCTGTACACATTCTCAATACATTCTCAACATAGTCTCTACACATTCTCAACACATTCTCAATACATTCTCAACAGAGACTGTACACATTCTCAACACATTCTCAACATTGTCTGCACACATTCTCAACACATTCTCAACACATTCTCAACATAGTCTGTACACATTCTCAACACATTCTCAACATAGTCTGTACACATTCTCAACACATTCTCAACACATTCTCAACATAGTCTGTACACATTCTTAACACATTCTCAACACATTCTCAACATAGACTGTACACATTCTCAACACATTCTCAACATAGTCTGTACACATTCTCAACACATTCTCAATACATTCTCAACATAGTCTGTACACATTCTCAACACATTCTCAACACATTCTCAACATAGTCTGTACACATTCTCAACACATTCTCAATACATTCTCAAAATAGTCTGTACACATTCTCAACACATTCTCAACACATTCTCAACATAGTCTGTACACATTCTCAACACATTCTCAATACATTCTCAAAATAGTCTGTACACATTCTCAACACATTCTCAACATAGTCTGTACACATTCTCAACACATTCTCAATACATTCTCAACATAGTCTGTACACATTCTCAATACATTCTCAACATAGACTGTACACATTCTCAACACATTCTCAACACATTCTCAACATAGTCTGTACACAATCTCAACACATTCTCAACATAGTCTGTACACATTCTTAGCACATTCTCAACACATTCTCAACATGGTCTGTACACATTCTCAACACATTCTCAACATAGTCTATACACATTCTCAACACATTCTAAACACATTCTCAACATAGTCTGTACACATTCTCAACACATTCTCAACATAGTCTGTACACATTCTCAACACATTCTCAACATAGTCTGGACACATTCTCAACACATTCTCAACACATTCTCAACATAGTCTGTACACATTCTCAACACATTCTCAACATAGTCTGTACACATTCTCAACACATTCTCAACACATTCTGAACATAGTCTGTACACATTCTCAACACATTCTCAATACATTCTCAACAGAGTCTGTACACATTCTCAACACATTCTCAACACATTCTCAACATAGTCTGTACAAATTCTCAACACATTCTCAACATCGTCTGTACACATTCTCAACACATTCTCAACACATTCTCAACATAGTCTGTACACATTCTCAACACATTCTCAACATAGTCTGTACACATTCTCAACACATTCTCAACATAGTCTGTACACATTCTCAACACATTCTCAACACATTCTCAACATAGTCTGCACACATTCTAAACTCATTCTCAAGACATTCTCAACATAGTCTGTACATATTCTCAACACATTCTCAACATAGTCTGTACACATTCTCAACACATTCTCAACACTTTCTCAACATAGTCTGTACACATTCTCAACACATTCTCAACATAGTCTGTACACATTCTCAACACATTCTCAACACATTCTCAACATAGTCTGTACACATTCTCAACACATTCTCAATACATTCTCAACATAGTCTGTACACATTCTCAACACATTCTCAACATAGTCTGTACACATTCTCAACACATTCTCAACACATTCTCAACATAGTCTATACACATTCTCAACACATTCTAAACACATTCTCAACATAGTCTGTACACATTCTCAACACATTCTCAACATAGTCTGTACACATTCTCAACACATTCTCAACATAGTCTGGACACATTCTCAACACATTCTCAACACATTCTCAACATAGTCTGTACACATTCTCAACACATTCTCAACATAGTCTGTACACATTCTCAACACATTCTCAACACATTCTGAACATAGTCTGTACACATTCTCAACACATTCTCAATACATTCTCAACAGAGTCTGTACACATTCTCAACACATTCTCAACACATTCTCAACATAGTCTGTACAAATTCTCAACACATTCTCAACATCGTCTGTACACATTCTCAACACATTCTCAACACATTCTCAACATAGTCTGTACACATTCTCAACACATTCTCAACATAGTCTGTACACATTCTCAACACATTCTCAACATAGTCTGTACACATTCTCAACACATTCTCAACACATTCTCAACATAGTCTGCACACATTCTAAACTCATTCTCAACACATTCTCAACATAGTCTGTACATATTCTCAACACATTCTCAACATAGTCTGTACACATTCTCAACACATTCTCAACACTTTCTCAACATAGTCTGTACACATTCTCAACACATTCTCAACATAGTCTGTACACATTCTCAACACATTCTCAACACATTCTCAACATAGTCTGTACACATTCTCAACACATTCTCAATACATTCTCAACATAGTCTGTACACATTCTCAACACATTCTCAACATAGTCTGTACACATTCTCAACACATTCTCAACACATTCTCAACATAGTCTGTACACATTCTCAACACATTCTCAACATAGTCTTTACACATTCTCAATACATTCTCAACATAGTCTGTACACATTCTCAACACATTCTCAATACATTCTCAACATAGACTGTACACATTCTCAACATAGTCTGTACAAATTCTCAACACATTCTCAACACATTCTCAACATAGTCTGTACACATTCTCAACACATTCTCAACATAGTCTGTACACATTCTCAACACATTCTCAACACATTCTCAACATAGTCTGTACACATTCTCAACACATTCTCAACATCGACTGTACACATTCTCAACACATTCTCAACATAGTCTGTACACATTCTCAAAACATTCTCAACATAGTCTGTACACATTCTCAACACATTCTCAACACATTCTCAACATAGTCTGTACACATTCTCAACACATTCTCAACACATTCTCAACATAGTCTGTACACATTCTCAACACATTCTTAATACATTCTCAACATAGTCTGTACACATTCTCAATACATTCTCAACATAGACTGTACACATTCTCAACACATTCTCAACACATTCTCAACATAGTCTGTACACATTCTCAACACATTCTCAACATAGTCTGTACACATTCTCAACACATTCTCAACACATTCTCAACATGGTCTGTACACATTCTCAATACATTCTCAACATAGACTGCACACATTCTCAACACATTCTCAACACATTCTCAACATAGTCTGTACACATTCTCAACACATTCTCAACATAGTCTGTACACATTCTCAACACATTCTCAACACATTCTCAACATGGTCTGTACACATTCTCAACACATTCTCAACATAGTCTGTACACATTCTCAACACATTCTAAACACATTCTCAACATAGTCTGTACACATTCTCAACACATTCTCAACACATTCTCAACATAGTCTGCACACATTCTCAACACATTCTCAACATAGTCTGTACACATTCTCAACACATTCTCAACACATTCTCAACATAGTCTGTACACATTCTCAACTCATTCTCAACATAGTCTGTACACATTCTCAACTCATTCTCAACACATTCTGAACATAGTCTGTACACATTCTCAACACATTCTCAATACATTCTCAACATAGTCTGTACACATTCTCAACACATTCTCAACACATTCTCAACATAGTCTGTACACATTCTCAACACATTCTCAACATAGTCTGTACACATTCTCAACACATTCTCAACACATTCTCAACATAGTCTGTACACATTCTCAACACATTCTCAACATAGTCTGTACACATTCTCAACACATTCTCAACACATTCTCAACATGGTCTGTACACATTCTCAACACATTCTCAACATAGTCTGTACACATTCTCAACACATTCTCAACATAGTCTGTACACATTCTCAACACATTCTCAACACATTCTCAACATAGTCTGTACACATTCTCAACACATTCTCAATACATTCTCAAAATAGTCTGTACACATTCTCAACACATTCTCAACATAGTCTGTACACATTCTCAATTCATTCTCAACATTGTCTGTACACATTCTCAACACATTCTCAATACATTCTCAACATAGTCTGTACACATTCTCAACACATTCTCAACATAGTCTGTACACATTCTCAACACATTCTCAATACATTCTCAACATAGTCTGTACACATTCTCAACACATTCTCAATACATTCTCAACATAGTCTGTACACATTCTCAACACATTCTCAACATAGTCTGTACACATTCTCAACACATTCTCAACATAGTCTGTACACATTCTCAATACATTCTCAACATAATCTGTAGATATTCTCAACACATTCTCAATACATTCTCAACATAGTCTGTGCACATTCTCAACACATTCTCAACATAGTCTGTACACATTCTCAACACATTCTCAACACATTCTCAACATCGTCTGTACACATTCTCAACACATTCTCTACATAGTCTGTACACATTCTCAACACATTCTCAATACATTCTCAACATAGTCTGTACATATTCTCAACACATTCTCAACATAGTCTGTACACATTCTCTACACATTCTCAACATAGTCCGTACACATTCTCAACACATTCTCAATACATTCTCAACATATTCTGTACACATTCTCAACACATTCTCTACATAGTCTGTACACATTCTCAACACATTCTCGACATAGTCTGTACACATTCTCAACACATTCTCAATACATTCTCAACATAGTCTGTACACATTTTCAACACATTCTCTACATAGTCTGTATACATTCTCAACACATTCTCAACATAGTCTGTACACATTCTCAACACATTCTCAATACATTCTCAACATAGTCTGTACACATTCTCAACACATTCTCTACATAGTCTGTACACATTCTCAACACATTCTCAACATCGTCTGTACACATTCTCAACACATTCTCAACATAGTCTACACATTCTCAACACATTCTCAACACATTCTCAACATAGTCTGTACACATTCTCAACACATTCTCAACATTGTCTGTGCACATTCTCAACACATTCTCAACACATTCTCAACTTAGTCTGTACACATTCTCAACACATTCTCAATACATTCTCAACATAGTCTGTACACATTCTCAACACATTCTCAACACATTCTCAAAATAGTCTGTACACATTCTCAACACATTCTCAACATAGTCTGTACACATTCTCAACACATTCTCAACACATTCTCAACATAGTCTGTACACATTCTCAACACATTCTCAATACATTCTCAACATAGTCTACACATTCTCAACACATTCTCAACACATTCTCAACATAGTCTGTACACATTCTCAACACATTCTCAACATTGTCTGTGCACATTCTCAACACATTCTCAACACATTCTCAACTTAGTCTGTACACATTCTCAACACATTCTCAATACATTCTCAACATAGTCTGTACACATTCTCAACACATTCTCAACACATTCTCAACATAGTCTGTACACATTCTCAACACATTCTCAACATAGTCTGTACACATTCTCAACACATTCTCAACACATTCTCAACATGGTCTGTACACATTCTCAATACATTCTCAACATAGACTGCACACATTCTCAACACATTCTCAACACATTCTCAACATAGTCTGTACACATTCTCAACACATTCTCAACATAGTCTGTACACATTCTCAACACATTCTCAACACATTCTCAACATGGTCTGTACACATTCTCAACACATTCTCAACATAGTCTGTACACATTCTCAACACATTCTAAACACATTCTCAACATAGTCTGTACACATTCTCAACACATTCTCAACACATTCTCAACATAGTCTGCACACATTCTCAACACATTCTCAACATAGTCTGTACACATTCTCAACACATTCTCAACACATTCTCAACATAGTCTGTACACATTCTCAACTCATTCTCAACATAGTCTGTACACATTCTCAACTCATTCTCAACACATTCTGAACATAGTCTGTACACATTCTCAACACATTCTCAATACATTCTCAACATAGTCTGTACACATTCTCAACACATTCTCAACACATTCTCAACATAGTCTGTACACATTCTCAACACATTCTCAACATAGTCTGTACACATTCTCAACACATTCTCAACACATTCTCAACATAGTCTGTACACATTCTCAACACATTCTCAACATAGTCTGTACACATTCTCAACACATTCTCAACACATTCTCAACATGGTCTGTACACATTCTCAACACATTCTCAACATAGTCTGTACACATTCTCAACACATTCTCAACATAGTCTGTACACATTCTCAACACATTCTCAACACATTCTCAACATAGTCTGTACACATTCTCAACACATTCTCAATACATTCTCAAAATAGTCTGTACACATTCTCAACACATTCTCAACATAGTCTGTACACATTCTCAATTCATTCTCAACATTGTCTGTACACATTCTCAACACATTCTCAATACATTCTCAACATAGTCTGTACACATTCTCAACACATTCTCAACATAGTCTGTACACATTCTCAACACATTCTCAATACATTCTCAACATAGTCTGTACACATTCTCAACACATTCTCAATACATTCTCAACATAGTCTGTACACATTCTCAACACATTCTCAACATAGTCTGTACACATTCTCAACACATTCTCAACATAGTCTGTACACATTCTCAATACATTCTCAACATAATCTGTAGATATTCTCAACACATTCTCAATACATTCTCAACATAGTCTGTGCACATTCTCAACACATTCTCAACATAGTCTGTACACATTCTCAACACATTCTCAACACATTCTCAACATCGTCTGTACACATTCTCAACACATTCTCTACATAGTCTGTACACATTCTCAACACATTCTCAATACATTCTCAACATAGTCTGTACATATTCTCAACACATTCTCAACATAGTCTGTACACATTCTCTACACATTCTCAACATAGTCCGTACACATTCTCAACACATTCTCAATACATTCTCAACATATTCTGTACACATTCTCAACACATTCTCTACATAGTCTGTACACATTCTCAACACATTCTCGACATAGTCTGTACACATTCTCAACACATTCTCAATACATTCTCAACATAGTCTGTACACATTTTCAACACATTCTCTACATAGTCTGTATACATTCTCAACACATTCTCAACATAGTCTGTACACATTCTCAACACATTCTCAATACATTCTCAACATAGTCTGTACACATTCTCAACACATTCTCTACATAGTCTGTACACATTCTCAACACATTCTCAACATCGTCTGTACACATTCTCAACACATTCTCAACATAGTCTACACATTCTCAACACATTCTCAACACATTCTCAACATAGTCTGTACACATTCTCAACACATTCTCAACATTGTCTGTGCACATTCTCAACACATTCTCAACACATTCTCAACTTAGTCTGTACACATTCTCAACACATTCTCAATACATTCTCAACATAGTCTGTACACATTCTCAACACATTCTCAACACATTCTCAAAATAGTCTGTACACATTCTCAACACATTCTCAACATAGTCTGTACACATTCTCAACACATTCTCAACACATTCTCAACATAGTCTGTACACATTCTCAACACATTCTCAATACATTCTCAACATAGTCTGTACACATTCTCAACACATTCTCAACACATTCTCAACATAGTCTGTACACATTCTCAACACATTCTCAATACATTCTCAAAATAGTCTGTACACATTCTCAACACATTCTCAACATAGTCTGTACACATTCTCAACACATTCTCAACACATTCTCAACATAGTCTGTACACATTCTCAACACATTCTCAACACATTCTCAACATAGTCTGTACACATTCTCAACACCTTCTCAACATAGTCTGTACACATTCTCAATACATTCTCAACATAGTCTCTACACATTCTCAACACATTCTCAATACATTCTCAACAGAGACTGTACACATTCTCAACACATTCTCAACATAGTCTGTACACATTCTCAACACATTCTCAACACATTCTCAACATAGTCTGTACACATTCTCAACACATTCTCAACATAGTCTGTACACATTCTCAACACATTCTCAACACATTCTCAACATAATCTGTACACATTCTCAACACATTCTCAATACATTCTCAACATAGTCTGTACACATTCTCAACACATTCTCAACACATTCTCAACATAGTCTGCACACATTCTCAACACATTCTCAACATAGTCTGTACACATTCTCAACACATTCTCAACACATTCTCAACATAGTCTGTACACATTCTCAACACATTCTCAACATAGTCTGTACACATTCTCAACACATTCTCAACATAGTCTGTACACATTCTCAACACATTCTCAACACATTGTCAACATAGTCTGTACACATTCTCAACACATTCTCAACACATTCTCAACATAGTCTGTACACATTCTCAACACATTCTCAACATAATCTGTACACATTCTCAACACATTCTCAACACATTCTCAACATAGTCTGTACACATTCTCAACACATTCTCAACATAGTCTGTACACATTCTCAACACATTCTCAACACATTCTCAACATAGTCTGTACACATTCTCAACACATTCTCAATACATTCTCAACATAGTCTGTACACATTCTCAACACATTCTCAACATAGTCTGTACACATTCTCAACACATTCTCAACACATTCTCAACATAGTCTGTACACATTCTCAACACATTCTCAACATTGTCTTTACACATTCTCAATACATTCTCAACATAGTCTGTACACATTCTCAACACATTCTCAATACATTCTCAACATAGACTGTACACATTCTCAACACATTCTCAACATAGTCTGTACAAATTCTCAACACATTCTCAACACATTCTCAACATAGTCTGTACACATTCTCAACACATTCTCAACATAGTCTGTACACATTCTCAACACATTCTCAACACATTCTCAACATAGTCTGTACACATTCTCAACACATTCTCAACATAGACTGTACACATTCTCAACACATTCTCAACATAGTCTGTACACATTCTCAAAACATTCTCAACATAGTCTGTACACATTCCCAACACATTCTCAACATAGTCTGTACACATTCTCAACACATTCTCAACACATTCTCAACATAGTCTGTACACATTCTCAACACATTCTCAACATAGTCTGTACACATTCTCAACACATTCTCAACACATTCTCAACATAGTCTGTACACATTCTCAACACATTCTCAACATAGTCTGTACACATTCTCAACACATTCTCAACACATTCTCAACATAGTCTGTACACATTCTCAACACATTCTCAACACATTCTCAACATAGTCTGTACACATTCTCAACACATTCTCAATACATTCTCAAAATAGTCTGTACAGATTCTCAACACATTCTCAACATAGTCTGTACACATTCTCAACACATTCTCAATACATTCTCAACATAGTCTGTACACATTCTCAATACATTCTCAACATAGACTGTACACATTCTCAACACATTCTCGACATAGTCTGTACACATTCTCAACACATTCTCAACATAGTCTGTACACATTCTCAACACATTCTCAACACATTCTCAACATGGTCTGTACACATTCTCAACATAGTCTGTACACATTCTCAACACATTCTCAACACATTCTCAACATAGTCTGTACACATTCTCAACACATTCTCAACATTGTCTTTACACATTCTCAATACATTCTCAACATAGTCTCTGCACATTCTCAACACATTCTCAATACATTCTCAACAGAGACTGTACACATTCTCAACACATTCTCAACATTGTCTGCACACATTCTCAACACATTCTCAACACATTCTCAACATAGTCTGTACACATTCTCAACACATTCTCAACATAGTCTGTACACATTCTCAACACATTCTCAACACATTCTCAACATAGTCTGTACACATTCTGAACACATTCTCAACACATTCTCAACATAGACTGTACACATTCTCAACAAATTCTCAACATAGTCTGTACACATTCTCAACACATTCCCAACACATTCTCAACATAGTCTGTACACATTCTCAACACATTCTCAACATAGTCTGTACACATTCTCAACACATTCTCAACACATTCTCAACATAGTCTGTGCACATTCTCAACACATTCTCAACACATTCTCAACATAGTCTGTACACATTCTCAACACATTCTCAACATAGTCTGTACACATTCTCAACACATTCTCAACACATTCTCAACACAGTCTGTACACATTCTCAACACATTCTCAACATAGTCTGTACACATTCTCAACACATTCTCAACACATTCTCAACATAGTCTGTACACATTCTCAACACATTCTCAATACATTCTCAAAATAGTCTGTACACATTCTCAACACATTCTCAACATAGTCTGTACACATTCTCAACACATTCTCAATACATTCTCAACATAGTTTGTACACATTCTCAATACATTCTCAACATAGACTGTACACATTCTCAACACATTCTCAACATAGTCTGTACACATTCTCAACACATTCTCAACATAGTCTGTACACATTCTCAACACATTCTCAACACATTCTCAACATGGTCTGTACACATTCTCAACACATTCTCAACATAGTCTGTGCACATTCTCAACACATTCTAAACACATTCTCAACATAGTCTGTACACATTCTCAATACATTCTCAACATAGTCTCGACACATTCTCAACACATTCTCAATACATTCTCAACAGAGACTGTACACATTCTCAACACATTCTCAACATTGTCTGTACACTTTCTCAACACATTCTCAACACATTCTCAACATAGTCTGTACACATTCTTAACACATTCTCAACACATTCTCAACATAGACTGTACACATTCTCAACACATTCTCAACATAGTCTGTACACATTCCCAACACATTCTCAACATAGTCTGTACACATTCTCAACACATTCTCAACACATTCTCAACATAGTCTGTACACATTCTCAACACATTCTCAACATAGTCTGTACACATTCTCAACACATTCTCAACACATTCTCAACATAGTCTGTACATATTCTCAACACATTCTCAACATAGTCTGTACACATTCTCAACACATTCTCAACACATTCTCAACATAGTCTGCACACATTCTCAACACATTCTCAATACATTCTCAACATAGTCTGTACACATTCTCAACACATTCTCAACACATTCTCAACATAGTCTGTACACATTCTCAACACATTCTCAATACATTCTCAAAATAGTCTGTACACATTCTCAACATAGTCTGTACACATTCTCAACACATTCTCAATACATTCTCAACATAGTCTGTACACATTCTCAATACATTCTCAACATAGACTGTACAAATTCTCAACACATTCTCAACACATTCTCAACATAGTCTGTACACAATCTCAACACATTCTCAACATAGTCTGTACACATTCTTAGCACATTCTCAACACATTCTCAACATGGTCTGTACACATTCTCAACACATTCTCAACATAGTCTATACACATTCTCAACACATTCTAAACACATTCTCAACATAGTCTGTACACATTCTCAACACATTCTCAACACATTCTCAACATAGTCTGTACACATTCTCAACATAGTCTGGACACATTCTCAACACATTCTCAACACATTCTCAACATAGTCTGTACACATTCTCAACACATTCTCAACATAGTCTGTACACATTCTCAACACATTCTCAACACATTCTGAACATAGTCTGTACACATTCTCAACACATTCTCAATACATTCTCAACATAGTCTGTACACATTCTCAACACATTCTCAACACATTCTCAACATAGTCTGTACACATTCTCAACACATTCTCAACATAGTCTGTACACATTCTCAACACATTCTCAACACATTCTCAACATAGTCTGTACACATTCTCAACACATTCTCAACATAGTCTGTACACATTCTCAACACATTCTCAACATAGTCTGTACACATTCTCAACACATTCTCAACACATTCTCAACATAGTCTGTACACATTCTCAACACATTCTCAACACATTCTCAACATAGTCTGTACACATTCTCAACACATTCTCAACATAGTCTGTACACATTCTCAACACATTCTCAACACATTCTCAACATAGTCTGTACACATTCTCAACACATTCTCAACATAGTCTGTACACATTCTCAACACATTCTCAACACATTCTCAACATAGTCTGTACACATTCTCAACACATTCTCAACATAGTCTTTACACATTCTCAATACATTCTCAACATAGTCTGTACACATTCTCAACACATTCTCAATACATTCTCAACATAGACTGTACACATTCTCAACACATTATCAACATAGTCTGTACAAATTCTCAACACATTCTCAACACATTCTCAACATAGTCTGTACACATTCTCAACACATTCTCAACATAGTCTGTACACATTCTCAACACATTCTCAACACATTCTCAACATAGTCTGTACACATTCTCAACACATTCTCAACATAGACTGTACACATTCTCAACACATTCTCAACATAGTCTGTACACATTCTCAAAACATTATCAACATAGTCTGTACTCATTCTCAACACATTCTCAACACATTCTCAACATAGTCTGTACACATTCTCAACACATTCTCAACACATTCTCAACATAGTCTGTACACATTCTCAACACATTCTCAACATAGTCTGTACACATTCTCAACATATTCTCAACATGGTCTGTACACATTCTCAACACATTCTCAACATAGTCTGTACACATTCTCAACACATTCTAAACACATTCTCAACATAGTCTGTACACATTCTCAACACATTCTCAACACATTCTCAACATAGTCTGTACACATTCTCAACACATTCTCAACATAGTCTGTACACATTCTCAACACATTCTCAACACATTCTCAACATAGTCTGTACACATTCTCAACTCATTCTCAACATAGTCTGTACACATTCTCAACTCATTCTCAACACATTCTGAACATAGTCTGTACACATTCTCAACACATTCTCAATACATTCTCAACATAGTCTGTACACATTCTCAACACATTCTCAACACATTCTCAACATAGTCTGTACACATTCTCAACACATTCTCAACATAGTCTGTACACATTCTCAACACATTCTCAACACATTCTCAACATAGTCTGTACACATTCTCAACACATTCTCAACATAGTCTGTACACATTCTCAACACATTCTCAACACATTCTCAACATGGTCTGTACACATTCTCAACACATTCTCAACATAGTCTGTACACATTCTCAACAGATTCTCAACATAGTCTGTACACATTCTCAACACATTCTCAACACATTCTCAACATAGTCTGTACACATTCTCAACACATTCTCAACATAGTCTGTACACATTCTCAACACATTCTCAATACATTCTCAAAATAGTCTGTACACATTCTCAACACATTCTCAACATAGTCTGTACACATTCTCAATTCATTCTCAACATAGTCTGTACACATTCTCAACACATTCTCAATACATTCTCAACATAGTCTGTACACATTCTCAACACATTCTCAATACATTCTCAACATAGTCTGTACACATTCTCAACACATTCTCAACATAGTCTGTACACATTCTCAACACATTCTCAACATCGTCTGTACACATTCTCAATACATTCTCAACATAGTCTGTAGACATTCTCAACACATTCTCAATACATTCTCAACATAGTCTGTACACATTCTCAACACATTCTCAACATAGTCTGTACACATTCTCAACACATTCTCAACACATTCTCAACATAGTCTGTACACATTCTCAACACATTCTCTACATAGTCTGTACACATTCTCAACACATTCTCAATACATTCTCAACATAGTCTGTACATATTCTCAACACATTCTCAACATAGTCTGTACACATTGTCTACACATTCTCAACATAGTCCGTACACATTCTCAACACATTCTCAATACATTCTCAACATAGTCTGTACACATTCTCAACACATTCTCTACATAGTCTGTACACATTCTCAACACATTCTCAATACATTCTCAACATAGTCTGTACACATTCTCAACACATTCTCTACATAGTCTGTACACATTCTCAACACATTCTCAATACATTCTCAACATAGTCTGTACACATTCTCAACACATTCTCTACATAGTCTGTATACATTCTCAACACATTCTCAACATAGTCTGTACACATTCCCAACACATTCTCAACACATTCTCGATGTCCTGGAGAGACGGAACGGAAAGCTCACTTATTTACTTCTAAAGTACCTGCTTGTTCATGTCTGAAGTATATTTCACGCCGTGGGGGTGTAGCTCAGTGGAAGAGCGCGTGCTTTGCATATATGAGGTCCTGGGTTCAATCCCCAGTATCGCCAAACAAGTAAAGCTTGAAATTTTGGATTCAATTGTGAAAATATCCTCTGAGACTCGCCTCACATTTGCACACAAGGAGAGGCAAGAGTTTTTTATCTCGCAAAAAACTGAACGCTCCGCACAGAATATAATTCAATGGTCGAGCACCCAAGACGTTTGAATGGCTCCCCTCTCATGGTTGCACAGCATGAAAGAGATGGATCATTTCCAGTTTCACAGATTGGGCGGAAGCTTCGGACAGGCGTTTCGACCACAAAGAGATCAGAATAGTCTGGGTGTTGGGAGGTTCTTCTTTTCCCGGAGAGTACTGAGTCTCTGGAATGCATTCCCGGCTGGTGTGGTGTGTGTGACTCTCTCTCCGCCTTCTCGAGGGATCTGGACTGGTTCTTGACTGGGGCAGAGATCGCATCATATAGAAGGTGAGTGGTTTTACAATTAACCTACACATGGCCAGTGTGAGGCACTGAAATCGATTCGATCGCCTGAGGGAGTCGGGGAGGAATTTCCCAGAATTTCCCCTCCTTATTTGCCCTGGACTTTTTCTGGTTTGTAACCGCTCCCAGGAGATTCCATGTTTCCGGTGGGTGGGGCGGGTGGTGTGTGTAGGAAGTGTCCAGTCACGATGCTCCAGGCATGTGGGGCAGGATTGATGAACCAACTGGTCTTTTCCTGCCCGTCATGTCCGACTGTAGCCCCAGATCGACAAGGTGTTTTTAGTGAAGTGATCTTTAAACACAAAACCACACCTGGGGCAGGACCTGCGTCCGTCTATAGCGAAATGAGACTCAATGCTCTCCCCGCCTCACCTTGCCCTCCTCTGAAGCTCAGGGACTCGAAATATTCTCGCCGGCCTCTGCTACAATGTGCCTGAGTATTTCTGGTCCCGTCCAACCGAAAGCAAAGTGACTGATAACGGGAGCGTTCGAAAAATGCGCCTTGAGATAGGAAGGATGGTTACAGAAAAGCCCAAGGATTCTCTCCCCCTCTCCCAGCCTTTCTTCTCAACTCCCCCTTTCTCATTACTCTGAGTGCCGAGGCCTGGTTTATTCTGTTCACCCACAGTTCTATCAGGTCCGCAAACTCCATGTTTAATTGTCGGGATGGAGCAGAAAAGGAGTTGATATGAAGCCCAGTGTACAAAGAGTCAGCACTCAACACACCAGCCGGAAATGCATTCCAGAGACTTACTACTCCCTGGGAAATGAAAAACCACGTAACATCCAGACTATTCTTACCTCTGTGTAGTCTAAACGCCTGTTCCCTGCTCCTCCCCAATCTGTGAAACTGGAAATAATCTGATATTGTGCACATCCACCATGGGTGGTCTCATAAAATGAGGACAATCAGTTCTTCTTTCCTTGGTTATAGGTTTGTGCAATCTGGGGATGTAGCTCAGTGGTAGAGCGCATGTATGAGGTCCTGGGTTCACATTCCCAACATCTCTATGAATACTTTATCACCAGAATTAAGCACGGAAAGTTGAATGACGCTTTCTGATCGCAGCGATTTCCAACTTCTGAGGCTCCAGAAGCATTAAATTGTCCCGGAGCGGGACTTCATCTCACGGTCCCCTCAACAGCTCAGCTCAGAGCAGCCGCCGACTGACGGGAATGTGTGACGGTGCAATGTCGAGCGAGCAGTCACAGCTCTTGTTCCTGTTTGACGCTCCGTCATTCTTCCATCTCACTTTATGATTCAGAGGTTGGATTTCAGCCTCGTCACTGACCATTAGCAATTATATTTTTTTATTTCCGCAGACTTTTTTTTTGGAAAGTTCATAGTAAAGAGGAGCAGAAACCCCGTGAACTGAAGCAGAGGTTGAACATTGTGAGCACGCGGGACAGCTGGGCATCTCGATATCCTGGAGAGACGGAGCAGAAAGCTCAGGTCGTTACTTCTAAAGTGCCTGCTTGTTTACTTCTCAAGTGACTCCTTCGCCGTGGGGATGTAGCTCAGTGGAAGAGCGCATGCTTTGCATGTATGAGGTCCTGGGTTCAGTCCCCAGCATCTCCAAACAAGTTAAGCTTCAAATTTTGGATTCAACTGTGAAAATATCCTCTGAGACCCGCCTCACATTTACACACAAGAGGCAAGAGTTTCTTTGCATCGTGAAAAACTGAACGCTCCGCACAGAATATAATTCAATGGTCGAGCGCCCAAGACGTTGATGTGGCTCCCCTCTCATGGTTGCACAGCATGGCAAGAGATGGATCGTTTCCAATTTCACAGTCCTGAGTCTCTGGAATGCATTCCCGGCTGGTGTGGTGTGTGTGACTCTCTCTCCGCCTTCTCGAGGGATCTGGACTGGTTCTTGACTGGGGCAGAGATCGCATCATATAGAAGGAGAGTGGTTTTACAGTTAACCTACACATGGCCAGTGTGATCCACTGAAATCGATTCGATCGCCTGAGGGAGTCGGGGAGGAATTTCCCAGAATTTCCCCTCCTTATTTGCCCTGGACTTTTTCTGGTTTGTAACCGCTCCCAGGAGATTCCATGTTTCCGGTGGGTGGGGCGGGTGGTGTGTGTCGGAAGCGTCCAGTCACGATGCTCCAGGCATGTGGGGCAGGATTGATGAACCAACAGGTCATTTCCTGCCCGTCATGTCCGTCTGTAACCCCAGATCGTCACGGTGTTTTTAGTGACGTGATCTTTAAACACAAACCCACACCTGGGGCAAGTTCTGCGTCCTTTCATAGTGAAATGAGACTCAATGCTCTCCCCGCCTCACCTTGCACTCCTCTGAAGCTCAAGAACTCGAAATATTCCTGCTGGCCTCTGCTACAATGTTCCTGAGCATTTCCAGTCCTGTCCAACCCTCAGCCTCGTGACTGATAACGGGAGCGTTCGAAGAACGGCGACCTGAATCAGAAATAATGGTCAGCACAGCCCGAGGAGACTTTCCCCCTCTCCCAGACGTTATTCTCAACGCTCCGTTTCTCATTTCTCTGAGTGGCGAGACCTGGTTTCTTCTGTTCACCCACAGTTGCATCAGGTCCGCGTACCTCAGGTATAGTTGTCTGCTTGGAGTACAAAAGGAGATGCTTTTCAGCCCAGTAAATCCTCGGGGTGGCCTGAGGAAAGTGAGGCACTCAATCCTTTTATTCTTGGTTAGAGGTCTTCATTATCTGGTGGTGGAGTTCAGTGATAGACCGCATGCTTCGCGTGTATGAGCTCTCGGGATCTATCCCCAAGCAATTCAGGTTTCAAATTTTGAATTCCGGTCAGTCGACGGCTGCTATGAGCTGAGCTGCTGAGGGGACCATGAGATGAAGTCCTGCTCCGGGACAATTGAATATTTGTCTCAGAAGTTGGAACTCGCTTCCCTCTGAAAACACGATTCGTCTTTCTGTGGGACATTCTGGTGAAAGAAATGGTGGAGGTGTTAGATATGGAACCCAGAAATATATACACGCAAAGCAAGCGCAACACCACTGAGCTACAACCCCGAATCCAACAGACCTCTAACCAAGGGTAGAAGGACTGAGTGTTTACTGTCTTAAGACCAGCCAATGATTTACTGGGCTTAAAATCATCTCCTCTTGTGCTCCAAGCGGACATCAGCCGTATAGTCCCATAGCGGACGGTTGGACAGGACTAGAAATTATCAGGCACATTGTAGCAGAGGCCTGCAAGAATAATTCGCGTCCTTGAGCTTCAGAGGAAAATAATGTGAGACGCAGAGACATTAAGTCTGGTTTCACAAAGGGCAGACGCAGGACATGCCCCAGGTGTGGGTTTGTGTGAAGATCGTTTCTTTGAAAGCACCATGACGAGCTGGGGATGTAGACGAACAAACGGAAATGACGGACAGTAAAAGACCAGTTGGTCCATCAAGCCTGGCCCCTCACTCGTGATGGCTGGATCATCATTACTGACACTTACTCCCTCTCCCCCGCCCGGAGCCATGTAATCTCCTGGGAGAGGCAAAGATCTTGGGAGAAATCCAGGGCCTTTAAGGGATAGAATACACTGGAAAATTCCTCCCTCACCCCAGCAGGTGATCGAAACCAGTCGCACGTTAATTGTAAATCCTCTTACCTTTTCTATGTTACGATCTCTGGCCCAGCCAAAAACCGGTCCAGTTCCCTGGAGAAGGCAGACAGAGAGTCAGCACACACCACACCAGCCAGCAACGCATTCCAGAGGCTCACTACTCACTGCGAAAGGAAGAACCGCCTCTCCTCATTCTTCCTACCAACATGCATCACTTCACACTTCTCTGATTGCATTTCACCTGCCATGTGTCTTCCCATTTGACCAGTCTGTCTATGTCCTCCTGAAGTCTCTTACTATCCTCCACATTATTTGCTACATTTCCGAGTTTCGTGTCATCTGTAAACTTTGAAATGATACCCTCTGTACCCAAGTCCAGGTCATTTATATACATCAAATCGAGCAGTCCTATTGCTGACCCCTGGGGATTGCAGATGCCCCAACTATAATCTTTCAAAGTTCTCTAGATTCAGGAACTGTCCCTCTAGATTGGAAAATTGCACATGTCACTCCGCTTTTTAAGAAAGGAGAGAGAGGGAAACTGGGGAATTATACACCAGTTAGCCTAATATCTGTTGTGGGGAAAATGCTGGAGTCTATAATTAAGTTAGGGTGACTGAACACCTCGAGTATTTTCAGTTAATCAGAGAGAGCCAGCATGGATTTGTGAAAGGTAGGTCGTGCCTGACAAACTTGATTGAATTTTTTGAAGAGATGACTAAAGTAGTGGACAGGGGAATGTCAATGGATGTTATTTATATGGACTTCCAGAAGGCATTTGATAAAGTCCCACATAAGAGACTGTTAGCTAAGTTCGAAGCCCATGGAATCGAGGGAAAAATACGGATTTGGTTAGGAAATTGGCTGAGCGAAAGGCGACAGAGAGTAGGGATAATGGGTAAGTATTCACATTGGCAGGATGTGACTAGTGGAGTCCCGCAGGGATCTGTCTTGGGGCCTCAGTTATTCACAATATTTATTGATGACTTAGATGAAGGCATAGAAAGTCTCATATCTAAGTTTGCCGATGACACAAAGATTGGTGGCATTGTAAGCGGTGTAGATGGAAACATAAAATTACAAAGCGATATTGATAGATTAGGTGAATGGGCAAAACTGTGGCAAATGGAATTCAATGTGGACAAATGTGAGGTCATCCACTTTGGATCAAAAAGGGATAGAACAGGGTACTTTCTAAATGGTAAAAAGTTAAAAACAGTGGATGTCCAAAGGGACTTAGGGGTTCAGGTACACAGGCCATTGAAGTGTCATGAACAGGTGCAGAAAATAATCAAGAAGGCTAATGGAATGCTGGCCTTTATATCTCGAGGACTGGAGTACAAGGGGACAGACGTTATGCTACAGCTATACAAAACCCTGGTTAGGCAACACCTGGAGTACTGTGAGCAGTTCTGGGCACCGCATTTTCGGAAGGACATATTGACCTTAGAGGGAGTGCAGCGTACGTTTGCTAGAATGATACCCGGACTTCAAGGGTTAAGTTACGAGGAGAGATTACACAAATTGGGGTTGTATTCTCTAGAGTTTCGAAGGTTAAGGGGTGATCTGATCGAAGTTCATAAGATATTAAGGGGAACAGATAGGGTGGATAGAGAGAAACTATTTCCGCTGGTTGGGGATTCTGGGAGTAGGGGGCACAGTCTAAAAATTAGAGCCAGACCTTTCAGGAGTGAGATTAGAAAACATTTCTACACACAAAGGGTGGTAGAAGTTTGGAACTCTCTTCCGCAAATGGCAATTGATACTAGCTCAATTGCTAAATTTAAATCTGAGATAGATAGCTTTTTGGCAACCAAAGGTATTAATGGATATGGGCCAAAGGCAGGTATATGGAGTTAGATCACAGATCAGCCGTGATCATATCAAATGGTGGAGCAGGCACGAGGGGCTGAATGACCAACTCCCGTTCCTATGTTCCTATGTTCCCATGACCACCACTGTATACTTCCCTCCAGTCTGAAAAACCACTGTTCCCATTACTCTCTGCTGTCTGTCTCCTTGTCAATTTTGTTTCCGCGCTGTCACTGTCCCTTTAATCCCATGGGTGACTACTGTTAGATTCATGTGTTACACTATCATATAGTTAGATATTGGGCAGTGCAGAACACGAATATCCAGTTTTCAGATTATATGGGGAATTACTGTCACGTCCCTTGGTTACACTGTGGTATTATTAGTTATATGGCAGTCCAGAAACACGAATATACAGTTCAGTTTTAAAACGGAATCTGTTGATGCATCTTTGCGTTACACTGTCGTATTGTTAGAAATTGGACGGTGCAGAAATATAATTATCCTGTCCAGATTAAAGGGGGAACTATTGTTACATCCCTGGGTCACACTGTCGTATTGTGAGATATTGGATATTGCAGAAACATGGAAATTCAGTCCAGATTAAAGGGAGAACTGTTGTTACATTCATGGGTTACACTGTCGTATTATGAGATATTGGATAGTGCAGAAACACGGATATTCAGTCCAGATTAAAGGGAGAACTGTTGTTACATCCCTGGATTCCACTCTCCTATTGTGAGATATTGGACAGTGCAGGAACACGAAAATCCAGCTCAGATTATAAGGGGGACCTATTGTTATATTCCTGGGTTATATTAGCGTATTGTTAGATATTGGTCGTTGCAGGCACATGAATATCCAGTTCAGATAATGAGAGAAACTATTGTAACTTCACTTGTTAACACTGTCGTATTGTGAGATATGCAGCAACATAAATATCCAGATCCAATTATAAAGGGGAACTATTGTTACATTCCTGGTTTACACTATCATATTGTTTGGCATTGGGCAGTGCAGAAACACGACGATCCAGTTTAGATTAGAAGGGGGAACTATTGTTACATCCTTGGGTTACACTGTCATATTGTGAGATATAGGGCAGCACAGCGGCCTTCAGGATCATTCAAGCACATCACAAATCTCAATCTAGGAGAAACATGAAGCATTGCGGTTTACAAAACAGGGGCCCATCGTGTCAGTGCCAGTTCGTGGTTAAAGCAATTCGAAATGCATGAAATGGCAAACTTTCTTCCAAATACCCCTGATCTTCATCAATTTCAAATATGTATTCAATTTTCTCTTAAATAATGCAATGGTAAAAGTTGCAATTGTCTCTGTCTGGTTATTCCATTCCCGAAGGAAAATATTCCATGCTTCAAAAAATCTGTGCGTGAAGAATTTAAAACTAAACTCTTTCATGATGAGCTGGAATTAATGAACTCTTGTCACTGATACTAACAACCAGAGGATACAGTAATTCTCGATTACTCCAGCATTGTTCCTCACAACCAGAGGATACAGTAATTCTCTATTACTCCATCACTGATCCTCACAACCAGGGGATACAGTAATTATCTATTACTCTATCACTGATCCTCACAACCAGAGGATACAGTAATTCTCTATTACTCCATCACTGATCCCCATAACCAGAGGATACGGTAATTCTGTATTACTCTATCACTGATCTTCAAAACCAGAGGATACAGTAATTCTCTATTACTCGATCACTGATCCTCAAAACCAGAGGATACATTAATTCTGTATTACGCTATCACTGATCCTCACAACCAGAGGATACAGTAATTCTCTATTACTGTATCACTGATCTTCAAAACCAGAGGATACAGTAATTCTCTATTACTGTATCACTGATCTTCAAAACCAGAGGATACAGTAATTCTCTATTACTCTATCACTGATCTTCAAAACCAGAGGATACAGTAATTCTCTATTACTCTATCACTGATCTTCAAAACCAAAGGATACATTAATTCTGTATTACACTATCACTGATCCTCACAACCAAAGGATACAGTAATTCTCTATTACACTATCACTGATATCCATAACCAGAGGATACCGTAATTATCTTACTCTATCACTGATCTTCACAACCAGAGGATTCAATAATTCTCTATTAGTCTATAACTGATCCTTACAACCAGAGGATACAGCAATTCTCGATTACTCTATCACTGATCCTCATACCGGAGGATAAAGTAATTCTCTATTACTCAATTAATAATCCTCACAACCAGAGGATACAGTAATTCTCTATTAATCGATCACTGATCCTCATAACCAAATGATACAGTGATTCTGTATTACTCCATCACTGATCCTCATAACTAAAGGATACAGTAATTCTCTTACTCAATCACTGATCTTCACAACCAGAGGATACAATAATTCTCCATTAGTCTATCACTGATGCTCACAACCAGAGGATACAGCAATTCTCGATTACTCTATCACTGATCCTCATAACCGGAGGATACAGTAATTTATGTTACTCTATCACTGATTATCAGAACCAGAGGTTACAGTAATTCTCCATGACTCTATCGCTGATCTTCACAACCGGAGGATACAGTAATTCTCCATTACTCAATCAATCATCCTCACAACCAGAGGATACAGTAATTCTCTATTACTCCATCACTGATCCTCACAATCAGAGGATACATTAATTCTCTAATACTCTATCACTGATCTTCAAAACCAGAGGATACATTAATTCTGTATTACTCCATCACTGATCCTCATAACAGAGGATACAGTAATTCTCTATCACTCTATGACTGATCCTCATACCGGAGGATACAGTAATTCTCGATTACTCTATCAATAATCCTCACAACCAGAGGATACAGAAATTCTCTATTAATCGATCACTGATACTCTTAACCAGAGGATACAGTAATTCTCTATGACTCCATCACTGATCCTCATAACCAAATGATACAGTAATTCTGTATTACTCCATCACTGACCCTCATAACCAAAGGATACAGTAATTCTCTATTACTCTAGCACTGATCCTCATAACCAGAGGATACAGTAATTCTCTATTACTCATTCACTTATCCTCACAACCAGAGGTCACAGCAATTCTATATTACTCTATCACTGATCCTCACAATCAGAGGATACAGTAATTCTCTATTACACTATCACTGATCCTAACAACCAGGGGATACTGTAATCCTCTATTACACTATCACTGATCCTAACAATCAGAGGATACAGTAATTCTCTATTGATCTATCACTGATCCTCATACAAAGGATACAGTAATTGTCTATTACTCCGTCAATAATCCTCACAACCAGAGGTTACAGTAATTCTCTATTACTCTATCACTGAGCCTCACAACCAGTGGATACAGTAATTCTCTATGACTCCATCACTGATCCTCATAACCAAATGATACAGTAATTCTGTATTACTCCATCACTGACCCTCATAACCAAAGGATACAGTAATTCTCTATTACTCTAGCACTGATCCTCACAACCAGAGGTTACAGTAATTCTCTATTACTCTATCACTGATCCTCACAACCAGAGGATACAGTAATCTCTATTACTCTAACACTGATCCTCTCAACCTGAGGATACATTAATTCTGTATTACTCTACCACTGATCCTCACAACCAAAGTTGCAATCATTCTCTATTACTCTATCAAACAACTTCTTGATTTGAATTTTAAGTCTCCTCTCCTCCATTTCCATAGAAGAAATCCCGGAATTTCACGTCTTTCCCCATACAGTTTCCCTTCCCGGGCCTCATTCGGGAGAATCTGTTTTGTGCTCTCTGTGGGTTGAATGTTGTTTCTATAATGGCCATCAAACCGCAGACTAAACTCTGGATCTATGGGCTTTAACCAAAGAGAATAACTCATAAAGCTACATCATATTAAGAGAGATGGAATAAATTGGTCTTTTGAAACAGATAGTAGGAATAAATTGGTCTTTTTCGGGGTGGCTGGCGGTGACTAGTGGTGTCCCCCAGGGATCCGTGCTTAGCCCCCAACTATTCACAATATATATCAATGATTTGGATGAGGGAACCAAATGTAATATTTACAAGTTTGCTGACGACACAAAACTAGGTGGGATCGTGAGTTGTGAGTAGGATGCAAAGAGGCTTCAAGGCGATTTAGGCAAGTTGAATGAATAGGCAAATACATGGCAGATGCAGTATAACGTGGATAAATGTGAAGTTATCCACTTTGGAAGGAAAAACAGAAAGGCAGAGAATTACTTAAATTGTGATAGATTGGGAAATGTAGATGTACAAAGAGACCTGGGTGTCCTTGTACACTAGCTACTGAAAGCAAACATGCAGGTGCAGTTAGGAAGGCAAATGTTATGTTGGCCTTCATTGCAAAAGGATTTGAGTACAGGAACAGGGATGTCTTACTGCAGTTATACAGGGCCTTGGTGAGACCACGTCTGGAGTATTGTGTGTAGTTTTGGTTTCCTTAGCTGAGAAAGGATATACTTGCCATAGAGGGAGTGCAGTGAAGGTTCACCAGACTGATTCCTGGAATGGCAGGAATATCGCATGAGAAGAGATTGGGTCGACTAGGCCTGTATTCACTAGCGTTTCGAAGAATGAGAGGGGATCTCATTGAAACGTATACATTTCTGACAGGACTAGACAGACTGGATGCAGGGAAGATGTTTCCCCTGTCTGAGGGTTCACAGTCTCAGGATAAGGGGTAGGACTGAGATGAGGAGAAATTCCTTCACTCAGAGGATTGTGAACCGATGGAATTCTCTACCACAGAAGGCTCTGGATGCCAAGACACTGAATATATTTAAGAAGAAGCTAGATAGATTTCTGGACACAAAAGGCGTCAAGGGGTATGGGGAGAGAGCGGGATATGGTACTGATATAGAGGATCAGCTAAGAATATATTGAATGGCGGAGCAGGCTCGAATGGACGAATGGGCTATTCCTGCTCCTATTTTCTATGTTTCTAAGTTCCAATCGCCCGAGATAGAAATAAAACGGGTTTTACCAAAGAGAAGAAAGACAAATAACTAATAAACCTTCACCCCGGTCACTGTAACTGGTCTCATCATATATGCCTTCGCAGTCCATTCGCCCAACTATTGACAGCCATGCCTTCAGTGACATCCAAGCTCCAGATTGCCCACTTTTTCAATTCGATGGTTTTAGATAAACCGACTTATGTTGTTCGAACATAACAGTGTCCACAAGCAGTGGCCAATGTTAATTTATTTCCACAAGTCCGTCTATTTTATAAATCTCTTTCTGGTACAAGAATATTAGGTCAAAAATTACTTCTGCTCATACATTGGACAAATAATGAACACATTCCAATGAAAGTTAACAATAACTTGCATTCACAGACCGTCTTGAATGTAATAAACATTCCCAAGGGGTTTCATGGAGGAATGGGTAAAAACGGGCACTAAAGTAATAGGAAGATATCAGGAGGACTGGTGAAAACCTGGGTCAACGAGTGAGTTTAAGGAGGGTGTAAAAGGAGGAGAAGCAAGTGGAGAGACGGAGGGGATAAGGTTGGTTTTTGAGAGTTGAATTTAGATGTCTGAAGGATTGTCCACCGATGGTGGGATGAAGAGAGTGGAGGATGGTAAAATATAACAATAACTACTTGTATTTATAGAGCAAATTTAACATAGATAAATATCCTGAGCCGATTTACTGAGGTATATTCAGACAAAAATGGACCCGCGGCCAAAGAAGGAAATGTTACGAGGGATGACAGAAACATGAAGCAAGGGATGGCTTTCATAGAAAGTCTGAAAGAAGGAAGAAACTTTCCTTTATATAGCACCTTTCAAGACCTCAGGACATCCCAAAACGCTTTACAGTGAATGAAGTACGTTTTGAAGTGCACTGACTGTGGTAATGTAGGAAACGTGGCATCCATTTCGCACGCAGCAAGTTCCCACAAACTGCAATGAGATAAATGAGCAGAAAATCGGTTTTAGTAATGTTGGTTAAGGGATAAATATTGTCCATGAAAGTAGGGAGAGCTCCCCTGTTCTTTTTCGAATACTGCCTTGGAATCGTTTACATCAACTTGAGAGGGCAGATTGGTTTTCCGTTTAACATGTCCTAAGAAAGTAGACAGCTGCGACAGTCCAGTGCTCCCTTGTAATGCACTGTAATGTCAGCCTGGATTATGTGTTCAAGTCTCTGGAGTGTGAATGAACTCATAACCTTCGATCTCAGAGTCGACACTGCTGTCATTGAACCACGGCTGAAACCTGAAAGGTGGAGTGGGAGATGGAGATGGCATAGGGAGGGAATTCTGGAGCGTGGATATGGCTGAAGGCACGGCTGTCAAAAGTAGGGTAAATGGACTGAGGATGCACAAGCGGCCAGAGGTGGTGGAGCGGAGTGTTTGGCAGGGGCGGCAGGGCTGGAAGAAGTTACAGAGAAAGGGAGGGGTGAGGCCTGGTGGATTTAAGTGTAAGGAAGAATAAAATTGATTTCACGGCTTAGGAGACTGGAAGCCACGGCAGGTCACTAAGCACTAGGATGATTGGTGAGGGACTGTCGAATCCAAAAGAGATGGGTGGGGACGAAATCAGAAGAAAGGATGTGGAGATTGTGGGGTCAAAGATCATGACTTCCCAATTTTTAACTGGATGAAATGGTGGCTCATCCAGAACAGAATGTCACTCTGATAGCACAAAGACATTGGAAGGGTCAAGAGAGGTTGTAGTTTTGAAAGCAACCATCTGAAAGCTGGTCCATGTCTGTGGACTGTGTCACCAAAGGGCAGCATGTAGATGAGGAAGAGGAGGGAGTCAAGGATTGAACTTTCAGAAACATCAGAGATAACGGTGATAGGGCGGGAAGAGAAGCTTCTCCTGGCTCTGATCAGATAGGTGAGTGGAACCAAGAGAGGGTAGTCCCAGCAAAAGAGGCCAGTGTCCGATGAATGAGGAGGTGACGGGTGGTTTGCTGTAGGTGTGGAGATGGGGAAGGGTGGGCCGTGGGGCGGATTAAACCCAAGAATGAGAATTATAAATGTAATGGATATGGGATCGGAAGTCGGTGAGGGTCAGTGAGGCCGAACAGGACCTGGTGCTGGTTGGACACAGACTACACAGTTTTGGACGAGTTCACGTTTATGGAAGGTGGAGTTTGGGTGGCCGGCCAGGACGGCATTGGAGGAATGGAGTCTGGAGGGGACAGAGGCATTGATGAGGGTTTCAATGGTCAATGGGCTGAGGAAGGAATGGAGGCGGGTGAGAGAATCACGGGGCCTTTGTGACGGAGGTCAGATCAGGTCATGAGCTCAGCTCGGTTTTACACGGGGCCAATTTTACTGGAGCCGTTCACCAATGTAGAATAAACGGGTACACATCTGAAGTAAAATAACGGAGTGTCCGTCCCCTAAAATCACCCACAGGCATTTCTCGGTTGCAATCCTCAACCTGCCCTTTAATTGTCCTCGTGTCAGAGACTCACAATTCATATTTTAACTGGGAAACTGCAGGAACAGAGTGTAACGGGTCTGCTCCTGTCCCTGGATTCAGTCCACACTGCGGAGAATCGGTAACATTTATAAATGAATCTCCAGGAGTGAACATGGTCAATACAATTATATAAAAACTATAAATGGAGCCACTCATTATTGTAGGATCAGTCCTGTATGAGAACAGATTTAAACTTTATTCCTGAGAGAGATCTGATTAGCAGAATAACATGGACTTTGAGATCTATGTGTTCTATTCACCACATTATTTATATCGGAGTCGAGGCTGCAGATGTAATGTGTTTGTTAAACTGATTGTAAGTAATAGCAATGATCAGGAGTATAACCGTGTCAGTGGAGACTTATCCCCTGTATAAATCAGGGCTTGTTGGAATGGATCAGCTCAGAGTGCCTACTGGAGCTGTGGTTTCCAGGCCAACGGAAGTCAGTGCTTCTCACAGAAATGGAATATCTAGTGATGGTTCAGATAGAACGTATTTATTATCCTGTTCTTGCAGCCGTTGGAGTTCCGGGTAAGCCGTTATTTCAGCTGTTAATTGTCTAAATCGGTGTTAACTCTGCTGCTGTACTTGGCAAATTGTTTTTCCCCCTGCATATTTCACACAGTCACCTGTTCTGTACTATTGGTTGAATGATGGAATGTGTTAAGTCTCTGCTCTTTCAATCTTGCAGGAGGTGCATTACATCTGTCATGAACTTTGTATATCCATCCCTGGCATTGTTACTGGATCATTCTCTGCACTGAATGTATTGCAATGAGGAATCTGGGCTAAGAGTTGGTATCAGACCATCAGGAGCTGTTAAGGTTTTCTTGTTGTGGAACTACCCTGCCCTGGAATATGTTTTCATCAATGTGTTTTCAATGATTGATAATAAGACAGCTCACGGTCTCAGTGTTAAAAGGAGGCAGTGCAATGTCTTCACTCCCCAATAACATGCTTCAGTTTAACTGGGATTTCAATGTATTTATTGGTTATGAAATATTATTTCATTATGTGTGTATCTGACGTCGCTTCAGATATCTGGTTACTGAACTGAGTTTGCTGCTGACTCTTTCACATCTCCTTCTCTGCTTCACTGTGGATGAATTCACTGACTGTCACTGGACTTCACTGGAAAATGAAATGTTTTGTTGTTTTGTTGTCTCAATTTGCACTGTCCCTGTTGGAATCAGGAGGCCTTCTATGTATCTGTAGATTATAAGTGTGATGTTGGCGTTTTGTTAATTAAACAGTCCCGCCATCTATCACTTTACTTTATAATTACTGGAAAAGGACTCTCAATTATTGTGAGATCAGCCTCGGAGAGGCAATCGATTCTGTTTATTCCATGATTTGTAGACGAAGTGAACAGTGTTGTTGAACAGGTGGAGAATTGAATGATCTGTAGAAACATTAAACTATTCCACAGAGGCTTCACTATTTAATAAACTGAGACTGAGAATAGGATCGGTGGAACACGGGGCTGGTGAACAGAATACAGGCACAGGATGATAGGATTTAATCGGATATGAAAATGGACTTGGGAAAGAGAGTAGAGTGAGTGATGGAGAGGGCGACTGAGAGGGAAAGCGAGAGGCTGTGGTGTGAATAATTCATCAGAATGAATTGCTGAAACTTCCAGTACAATTAAACATAGAAAATGTGATTTGAAGGTGTTATTATGATGTGGTCAGATTGGGTGAGTTTTTATTGTGGGACTCGCTCCTCATGTTCATATCCCTGTCAGGTCCTCAGACTGTTATTGTGAATGTTCATTACTTTCCAACTTAACAGTAAACATAATTAAAAATTTACTTCAAAAATAGAATCAGAAATTTCTTGATTGTAATCAATTATTCGGAAACTGTATTTTTCAAGCTCGGATAAGTTCAATAACAACGTGATACATTTTATCAATACTTTCATTTTAAGATTCATTGAATTTGCAACTTAAATTTATTAAACACATTTTGTACCAAACACAGGTTCCCTGACACCAATAACTACAGAAATGAATAGTTAAATGTATTAGTTGGATTGTGTACAGTCTCTCCCTGTGAATCCCAGCCTCTCCTCTCACTGCAATGAATCCTCTGTCTCGTCGGTTCCTTCAGTTTGTCCGTTTTCCCAAACCATCTAATCCTGACTCCTCTCCAGCTCCGATACGTTCATGTACACTACTCTTTTCCTTGACTCCCTCCCAGTCTCACTCACTGTCGACTCTCTTAACCCAGAGCAACACACAAGCTGCACCTCCCCTGTCCCCTCACCTTCCGATACTTCCCTCTCTTTCCCATCCGTCTGGAGCCCAAATCTGGCTTTAATCCGCTGGATTCCCGGTGTGTAAAACCCCTTCTCCCTTCCCCACCGGCACTGTGCCCTCACTCAGCCCTTCCAGTGGATCCGGGGCTCACTTTATTCACTTTCTGTATCCATCTCCCAATTCATTATTGATCATCGTGTTTAAAAACATCTCTCTGCCCGAAAGCGCTGCCCAGGTCAATGAATCACTTTCCACCCTTCGAAGCAGCAACAAAGCTGGAAATTTCACCCCAGATCCTCTAAATTTGCTGCTTTGGCTCCAGGTCTGATCAGTAATTTCTCCTTTTCCCTTTCTCTCTCTTACAGTTAATTTGGTGGCGATTGTGATCCTGTCCCGAGGAAAGTGCGGTCTCTCCAAATGTATCAGTCGCTACTTGGTGGGAATGGCAGTGGCCGATCTCATGGTCGTTATCATTGGTGTGATACTGAATTGGATTGTTGGGATGTATTTCACACGGTCATTCCTGCACATTACTCCCGTGTGTAGTTTTATTGCCTTCTTGAGTAATGCAGCCACGGATGTTTCTGTCTGGTTCACAGTCGCTTTCACCTTTGATCGATTTGTGGCCATTTGTTGTGTGAAGCTGAAAACTAAATATTGCACCGAGAGAACAGCGGCTGTGGTTCTGGGAACAGTGAGTGTGCTGGGCTGTTTGGTGAATGTCCCCTGGTACTTTGCATTTGAAGCTGTATATATAATTGATAATGTTCCCTTGTTTTGTGTGACGAAACCGAGCTTCCGTTCTTCCCCCTCATGGGCCGCATTTGACATGTTTGACGTCATTTTAACCCCTTGTCTCCCGTTCTGTCTGATTTTGCTGCTCAATGTTCTGACGGTCAGGCGTATTTTAGTGTCCAGTCGAGTCCGCAGGGGACTCCGGGGCCGCAGCAATGGAGAGAATCAGAGCGATCCAGAGATGGAGAACCGAAAGAAATCCATCATTTTACTCTTCAGTATATCGGGCAGTTTTATACTGTTGTGGCTGACATATGTTGTATTTTACATTTATGTGCGAATTGCAGACATTCGGTATTTTTACTCCTACACTGACCCTGTTTTTCTCACAGATCACACAGCAAAGATGCTGCGGCTTCTCAGTTCCTGCACAAACACGTGTATTTATGTCCTGACCCAGAATAAATTCAGAGAGGAGCTGAAGAACGCGGTGAAATACCCAATCAATCTAATTGTTAAATTAGTGAAATCATAGAAAGAGCTGAAGGGTTTCAAGCACTAGAACTAAATCCCATTTCATTCTCCATCCCCTACACTTCCCAGGGGATGGAAAGTGCATTTTATATTAGCAGCACATAAATATGAAAGGATCTTAAATCTGATTCTGAGATTATATTTTATTGATAATCTGACCTATTGAGGCAGCATTTGCTTTGCAGACAACACGTGAATTGTTGTTCAAAGTCGCGGCACTAAAGATTTCAGCTGGACTTTAATTAACTGACCGCAAGACAAAATGGGCAAAGCTGGAAATCAGTCACTTCTGTGGACCTGATCAGGATCTGTGTACTTCACATAAATGGTGAGAGGGAGGGAGAGAGGAAGGGAGAGAGGGATAGAGAGAGGGGAGACAGAGAGAGGGACAGAGAGAGAGGGGAGGGGGAGAACGGGAGACAGAGAGAGAGTGAGAAAGAGGGAGTGAGGGAGCGAGAAAGAGGGAGAGAAAGGGAGAGGCAATTAGAGAGAGACAGCGACAGAGAGAGGGAGACAGAGAGAATGAGAGAATGAGAGAGGGAGAGTCAGAGACAAAGAGAGAGTTGGAGGCAGACAGGGAGAGAGAGACAGAGAAAGAGAGACAAAGGGGAAGAGAGAGGGAAAAGGCGAGAGAGGGAGAGAGAGTGGGAGAGAGACAGGGAGAGAAAGAAAGAGAGGCACAGAGACAGAAAGGGAGATATAGAGAGAGGGAAGCAAGGGAAAGAGAGAGACAGAGAGGGAGACAGAGAGAGTGGCACAGAGAGAGGCCGAGAGAGAGAGAGAGACCAGGAGAAAGACACAGAGAGAGGGAGAGACAGAGAGGGCAGAGAGAGGGAGAGAAAGAGACAGAAAGAGAGGCAGAGGGAGAGAGACGAGAGACAGAGAGAGGGACAGACAGAGAGAGAACCCAAGGACAAAATAAATGTAACACTGAGAAAACTGCAGAAATAAAGAGGGGCAGAGACAGATTTACTCAGAGACTGAGAGAAATAAAGAGTAAGTTGTTAAGACAAGAAAGAAAAATAAAGAGAGAAAGAAATCATATCGATATATCTATCTATCTATATATATATATATATATATATATATATATATACACATAATGAGAGAGAGATACTGCTAAATAATTACAAAGTGATATGGGAGGAGAGGTAAATAGACAGATGAAATCAATTCAAAATACCTAGAGACTGAGGAAGAGTCAGAGCAGGAGAGTGTCGGACATAAAACGACAAAGAGAGAGAGAAAAAGAGATACAGAAAGCAGGGAGAAAATAGAAAAGTGGAGAGAGGAGGAGAAATACAAATATTAAAACAGACTGAGAAAGATGGAATGAAATACAGAAACAGGTGCAAAGAAGAGTTCGAGAAGTCAAATAGAAACAGAGAGAAAGAAATAGGTCGAAGTAGAGCTGGAGAGAGTGAGAAACAAACAGAATGAAATAAAGACAGATGGAAAGGGAAGGAGGAAGAGACAGATAGAAAGAAGGAAAAGGGAAAAGTAGATCCACAGAGAGAAACAAAGAGAGAGGTGATGCCAGGAGGCTGCACAATAAAGTCACTCAGCCTTGTGTACCTGACCCTGACCATTACTTACTGCAGGAGTTTCCCAGCTGCTCTGTGTAGTAAACATTCATCTGATAAACGAAAGCCTGAGACTAAATCCGCTTCAGCATGTCTGAAGGAAAAGGACGATTAAAAGGAGGAAGGGCTGTTAGAAGGATTGTTAATGACACGTTGTGAAAGATCACACAGCAGAGGATAGATCACCATCGCAATAATAACGATTCCAGGAGGGCTAGAGATGGTTTGAACTCCTGCCGGCTTGACTTGGTTACGTTGTGGACACTGAGAGAAAACAAGTGAAATGTCAATCAATCGTGGGTTGTATTTGTAGGAAACTATTTTTGATAAGCTAACGTCCCAGAGGTGTGGTTCGATGTTACAAAGAAGCTGGTCAGAAGTTGAGTGGGGAGAGACACAGATCCACCACTGCCGCTCCAAACTCACCTTTCGCTTCCTGGCAGCACCACCTCACCTGGAATCTTCATGACTGCTCGCCACCTCCCAGCTTGATGCCTCGATGCTGGTTTACAGATTGCCTGTGAAGCCGATGACCTGGATGCCAGAGTAAGACAGGCTACACTACAACGGTATCCATCAAAACGCCTGGAATCTTCCAGGCAAGCTTGAGTCAACCATGAGGATATAACTTTCGTTATCAGCTTAGTCGAAGACAGATATTGGATTTCCAAACGGTTATGCATTTTGGGAATCCAGACTATGTTGTTTTGTTGGTGTTAAAGCAATTCTAAATCGGGTATAATCCCCAGATGTTGATTAAATTCTAATATAAATGCTTCTCGTGTATTCAGAATAATAAATGATTGTTTTGTTCATAAAGCCATGGTTTGTGCCTAAAGTTTCTTTCGGAGAAAGAGCCCATTATTTAAACATAAATTTTAACCTTTTGGAGATAAAAAGGCACTGCCCCAAATTAAAGTGTAAAATCACTTTGCACATTTTTATTCCTCCATCTGTACCATCTGTAACTTTCCCAGTGAGCTGCTGGATTCTGTAATAAATCACAATGTACTCTTACCCCTTCTGCTGTGTTACTAAACTGGACAGGGTCCCGCAGCACTCTCCTGCTCTGTTACTGTTACAAATACTGTTATTGTTTCAGATTAAAGAAACATATGAATAATGGAGACATTAACCAAATCCTAGATCAGAACTACACTCAGATTGATTCCAATTTTACAATGATTTATTTAATAGAAGATAGAACACAAAACGGCTCATTTGACCTTTCCTCTGAATGGCTGGTCTTTCCTTTTCCAGAAGCGTTACGTCCAAATAACCAAATGTTAATCCATTTTTTTGCAGAAGTTCACATTTTGTTCCTTGATTTCCTCACTGCTCCGCTGTCTTTTTGTTAAACACCAGCTAGTGCCAGTCTCACTCCGTTTGTAACTTTAACTATAGTGCGACAGTGATTTAACAGGAACAGCAAATGAACCCTCTCCGTGTCTCACACCACAGCAAACTTCATCTTGCCCCTCAGTAAGACGGCTGCCTTTTTGGTGGCCATTGGGTTTCAGGATCAAGGCGGCCATTTTGTTTAAGCTTCATGGCGGCCAATTTGTTCAATGTGACCATCTTGTCCCCCAGTAATTTGGCCGCCTTGCCGCTCAGTTAAATGGCAGCCTTGCCCCTCAGTTAAATGGCCGCCTTGCCCCTCAGTGAAATGGCAGCCTTGCCCCTCAGCTAAATGGCTGCTTTGCCCCTCAGTGAAATGGCCGCCTTGCCCCTCAGTTAAATGGCCGCCTTGCCCCTCAGTAAGATGTCCAGCTTGCCCCTCAATAAGATGACTGCCTTCCTGGTGTCCATTGTGTTTCAGGTTCATGATATTGAAGTTGTTGTTCATAGATTTAAGGTTTCATGGTAACTATGGCACAAGAGGAGGCCTTTCGGCCCACTGTGCCTGTGTCAGCTCTTTGAAATGGCTGTCGAATTAGTCCCATTTCCCCCTTTGCTCTTTCCCCACATCCTTTATGGAGGCTTTGTAATAGTCGTTGTATTATGCAAATACATAGATATGTATATGTGCAAATTGATGTTGTAGTATTTGCTGTAAGATATAAATACAAGTTGTTGTCGATAAAGATTGCCTCTCAATCTTTTACTACTTAGATTCTTCTCCTTTATAAACTGGACTTTGTTTCTGTGAAAATTAATGTTGCTGAGAGATTGTCCCTGTAACTGAGTGAGGGATCATATTGTGTGTTAGGTTTTTTAAAAAAACGTTTTGCTTTGGCTGTTTTAAATGTCATGAATTTGTTTGAACTCTTTGGCTGATTGGAAAAAGCCACAAACTGTAAGTTGACCACAAACTGCAGGCTTTCTCTCCACAGGGCACTGACCGAGGCCTTTAACATAGGCTGCACCCAAATGGGACTCACGTGAGTTTTGTCTGGGTCACTGTGGGATCATTGGGACCATTGTGGGGTCACTAGTTGCTTTGGGATCACTGGGACACTGCAGGTTCACTGGGGTATTTTGGGATCACTGTGACACTGTGGGATCAGTGTGACACTGTGGATCAATGGGGCACTATCACTGGGTGCACTGTGGGATCACTTGGTCACTGTGGGAACACTGTGGGATATTTAATGACCTGGATGGACCGAATGGCCTGTTTCTGTGCCGTGCTGTATTCTATGCAATATATATATATATATATATATATAACGATATGTACGGGGTTAAATTCGATAACCCCCGAATCCGGGCGCGGGGGTCGATTAACCCCCACGTGATTAACCTGAACCCGGTCGTTGAGATGCAGACAGTCCGTGAGATTGGTGCTGCCTGGTGATTCACCTGATTCCTGTGAGCAGTCAGGCCTGGCTGCGCTATTGAGCGGCTTCTCACCAGCAGGGGGGCCCCGATATTGCGTGAGTGGTCAGCACCTCTGAAAGGCAGGCTGCACCTCTTAAAGGCAGCCTGCACCTCACAACGTCAAACATTTGATTCAGATACAAACCTCCAGGGTCATTTCTTCTCATACAGTTTTGATTGGCAGCTTCTTTTGAATTAAACAGACAATTGCAAAATGACTGGCTCCCAGTCACTGTTTTGAAGGCATTTATCAGCCTGTCTTTTTCAAACTGGTGAGTATGTTTGGAATCTCTGAGAATGTTAATCAAGTCGACAGTTTCCATAGTTTGTGAGAAAAAGACAACAAAGAACCAGGATGTTTGAAAGTTCGGTCAACGTTTCGTATAGTATTTCTGAATTATTTATTATTATCTTTTCCAATAAGGATCTGGTTGATCTTTGCAGTAAAACTGTTGCCTTACTGCTCCTATTTGTTTATTCTCTTTCTGTTTCATCAATTTGTTTGGCAGTTAAAGTGTAAAACAAGATCTAGTGTAGTGTGAATGTGTCACACTTTGAAGAGCAGGCACTATTAGGCACTGGATGGAACGAGTGGCTGAGATAATCTGAAGGGGTTTCACTGTTCATTATCTGGAGCCCTTCAAATGTTACATTGATATCAGGACAAGCGGAAACACTGGGACATTGGGAGTGAAGCCTCACCTAACAGAGGAGCTGCTTTTTCAAGCTTAGAAATATATCTGATTTTAAATCAGCAAAATTTCACTTCATTTAAGTCCCCACTATCTGAAAAACACAGACATTTTACTGATCAGAGAATAATGAACTTGTTCAAAAAATACAAATTACAAATGAATTGTAATCTTTTTTTAAAACGATTTAATTTAAAGCATTCTCCAACCAAACAAAAGCACCAAGCATTCCCAGGACATTGCGAGATTATGTGAGTGGGTAAAACTGTGACAAATGGAGTTCAATGTGGGAAAATGTGAGGTCATCCACTTCGGATCTAAGAAAGATAGATCAGAGAGTTTTCTAAATGATGAGGAGCTCGGAACTGTGGAGGAGCAGAGAGATTTAGGGTCCAAGTGCAGAAATCATTAAAAGCTAGTGGACAGTGACAAAAATAATTAAAAAGGCTAATTGAATGTCGGCCTTTATTTCAAGAGGGCTGGAATATAAAGGGGTGTAAGTTATGTTACAGCTGTACAGAGCTCTGGTTAGAGCCCATCTGGAGGACTGCATTCAGTTCTGGGCACTGCACCTCAGGAAGGATATATTGGCCTTGGAAGGGCTACAGCGCAGATTCACCAGAATGATATCGGGGCTAAAAGGGTTAAATTATGAGGACAGGTTGAATAGACAAGGCTTGTATTACCCTGAATATAGAAGATTAAGGCGTGATTGAATTGAGGTGTTTTAGATGATGAAAGGAGTTGATAGGGTAGATAGAGAGAAACTACTTCCTCTGTTGGCGGAGTCGAGAACAAAGGGGCATAACCTTAAAATTAGATCTAGGCCGTCCAGGGGTGATGTCTGGAAGCACTTCTTCACACAAAGGGTAGTGGAAATCTGGAACTCTCTCCCACAAAAGTCTGTTGTGGCTCGGGGTCAATCCGAAATTTCAAAACGGAGATTGATAGACTTTTGTTAGTCAAGGGTATTAAGGATTCTGGAACCGAGGCGGGTAGATGGAGTTAAGATACAGATCAGCCATGATCAAATTGAATGGCGGAACAGGTTGAGGAGCTGAAATGTCTACTCCTGTTCCTATGTAACAGGCTCGTGTGGCTGAATGGACTTCTATTGTTCGTATGTAACATGCGCGAGTGGCTGAATGGCGTCCAGATCCTGTATAACAGTCTCGAAGGGATGAATGGCCTCCTCCTGTTCCAGTGCAACAAGCTCGAGCGGCTTAATGACCAAGTCCTATTCCAGTGTAATAGGCTCGAGGTGCTGAATGGCCTTCAGTTCCCGTATAACACGCTCGAGGGGCTAAATGGCCTGCTGCTGTTACTATGTAACAGGCTTGCGGGGCTGATTGGCCTCCAGGTCTGGTGTAACGGGCTCTGGGGCTGAATGGCCTCCTCCTGTTGCTATCTGACAGGCTTGAAGAGTTGGTTGGCGTCCAGTTCCTGCACAACAGGCTCGAAGGGCTGAATTCCTCCTCCTGTTCCTATGTTACAGGTTTGAGGGTCTGACTGGCCTCCAGTTGCGGTGTAATGGGCTCGAGGGGCTGAATGGCCTCCTCCTGTTGCTATCTGACAGGCTTGAAGGGTTGATTGGCGTCTAGTCCCTGTATAGCAGGCTCGAAGGGCTGAATGGCCTTCAGTTCCCAGATAACAGGCTCGAGGGGCTGAATGGCCTCCTCCTTTTGCTATTTGACAGGCTTGAGGGGTTGATTGGCCTCAAGTTCCTGGATAACAGGCTCGAAGGGCTGAATGGCCTCCTCCTGATTCTATGTAACAGGCTTGAGGGGATGATCGGCCTCCAGTAACGATGTAACGGGCTTGAGGGGAGAATTGCCTCCTCCTTTTTCTGTGTAACAGCCTTCAGAGGCTGAATGGCCTTCAGTTCCCATATAAGAGGCTTGAGGCCTCCTTCTGTTCCTGTCGAACAGCCGTGAAGGACTTGCCGCCATTTTGTCCAAGATGGCCGCCGTGCTTACAGCCATTTTGTCCAAAATGTCCGGCGAACTTGCCTCCATTTTGTCTAAAAATTAGAACCTGACCTTTCAGGAGCAAGATTAGAAAACATTTCTACACACAAAGGGTGGTAGAAGTTTGGAACTCTCTTCTGCAAACGGCAATTGATACTTGCTCAATTGCTAAATTTAGATCTGAGATCGATAGCTTTTTGGCAATCAAAGGTATTAAGGGATATGGAGTTCGATCACATATCAGCCATGATCTTATCAAATGACGGAGCAGGTTCGAGGGGCTGAATGGCCTACTCCTGATCCTATGTTCCTATGATATTATTTATATGGAATTCCGACAGGCATTTGATTAGGATCCACACAAGATACTGTTGGCAAAAATGAAAGCGCATGGAACTTGAGGCAATGTATTGACATGGATGGAGAATTGGTTAGGAGATTGGAGACAGAGAGTAGGGATAATGGGTACAAACTCCAATTGACAGGATGCGACTGGTGGTGTCCCCCAGGATCTGTAACTGGGGTCTCAGCTTGTCACCATATTTATCAATGACTTCGATGAAGGAACAGAGAGTCGTATATCCAAGTTTGCTGATGACACGAAGTTAGGTGGTTCAGTAACTAGTGTGGATGCGATTGGAAAGTTGCAAAGGGACATTGATAGATTAAGTGAGTGGGCAAAACTATGGCAGATGGAGTTCAATGCGGGGTAATCCACTTTGGATCCCATGGTCAAGGTATTTTCCAAATGGTAAGAAGCTCGGAACTGTGGAGAAGCAGAGAGAATTAACGGTTTATTTCCATAAATCAGTAAAAGCTAACGGACGGGTCCAAGAATAATTTAAAAGGCGAACGGAATGTTAGCCTTTATCTCAGGGGCTGGAATATAAAGTAGTGGAAGTTATGTTCCAGTTATATAAAGCTCTGGTTAGACTGCGTCTGGAGTAACTGCGTTCAGTTTTGGAAACTGCACCTCAGGACGGATAGATTGGCCTTGGAGGGGGTGCAGAGCAGATTCACCAGAATGTTACCGGGGCTTAAAATGTTAAATTATGAGGACAGGCTGCACAGACTCGGCTCGTATTCCCTCGAGTGGAGAAGATTGAGGGGCGGTCTGAGCGAGGTGTTTAACATGTTTAAATGATTCGATAGAATAGAGAGAGAGAATCAATTTCCTCTGGGGAATCAAGAACGAGGGGGACATAACCTTAAAATTAGAACCATGCCATTCAGGTTCGAAATCAGGAAGCACTTTTTTACACAAAGGGCAGTAGAAGTCTGGAACTCTGTCCACCAAACGGCTGTGGATGCTGGGGGTCAATTGAAGCTTTCAAGACTGAGATCGGCAGATTTTTGTTGGGTAATGGTATCGAGAGATAGGGAGCAAAGGCGGGTAAATGGATTTGAGGTACAGATTATCTCTGATCTAATTGAAGGGCGGATCAGGTTCAAGGGGCTGAATGGCCTCCTCCTGTTCCCAATGGAAATGTTGAGAATATGCTTTGTTGAGTCTGTGATGTCAGTTTCCACACCTGTCCAAACAAGGCAGGTCACATTGGGGAGTTTAATAACTTTGAAATGAACATTTTTATTTGTGACTTGTGCAACTTCGATCAATTGAATAGTTATGAAAGAGAATCAATGCCGTCATTCTAATTTCTGTCTGCCAACCAAAGCAGAGGTTTCCGTAGTGTAGTGATTATCACGTTCGCCTCACACGCGAAAAGTCCCCGCTTCGATCCCGGGCGGAAACATTATGTTGGGGCAGATATTTTTTTCATCTGTGAAAGAGCCGGTCCTGTTAAATTTAACACAAATTCGTGGTCTCACGAGCACTGAACATTTTAAACCGAGCCCTTCAAAATACAGTGTGTAAAATGAGAAGGGATAAAAAGTTCATCGCACAAAATAAATTATTAAAGTTTTCCAACTTCCCTCAGTAGCCTTTCATTCTGCAAAATAACGTTATCAGTTAATTAATGGTGAATAAAACAATGATTGTTTTTATTTCTAAAATGCGATTAATATAAAAAGTGTTCAAAAGTTGCTTTGTTGACCGGGAATCGCACCCCGGCCGTGGTGGCAAAAGCGCCGAATCCTAACCACTAGACAATCAGCGAGTTTTATTTACAGTGTCATCAGATTTAACATGGATTTCTCTTTCTCTGTGATTCAGCTTTTAATTCTTTTTCGTTCCTGATTGCGGATATTCCCGTGATTAAATAGGAAAAAAGTACAATAGGTTCAGGAAAACCCGGGAGGTGGCATCCCGCTCACTGAGCCTGTCGAGCAGCATTTATCTTTCCAAACACTGGAGTGAGTGAAACTTCCTCCGGGGTGGGGGGTGTCTCAATGTGGAAAGGGTGGCGAGTGAAAAGGTCATTTATCAGTGAGGATGATCGAGCAGTCTCAGGCGCTGCGTTTCGGTTGCAGTTTTCTTTAAAGGCATGGGTTCGAATCCCACTTATGACATTGGGTTTTTGACTCCTATTTTATTTTTACCTTGAGATCCAGTTGATTTTTCGGCCCAGTTGATTTGCTCTTCCCGCAATAACCAACCCGGTCTCCGTCCACGGCACGTTTTGACGCCCACCGGCTCATCCCTGAACCGAGCTTTAAACGAAAATATGCTGGAAGCACAAGGCGGTCATTCAACAACTATGGAGAGAACAGACACTTGGGGAAATGTACCATAGGAATAGGAGTAGGCCATTCAGCCCCTCGAGCCTGCTCCGCCATTTGACATGATCATGGCTGATCTGTGATCGAACTCCATATACCTGCCTTTAGCCCATATCCCTTAATACCTTCAGTTGGCAAAAAGCTATCTGTCTCAGATTTAAAATTAGCAATTGAGCGAGCATCAATTGCCGTTTGCGGAAGAGTGATCCAAACTTCGACCATCCTTTGTGTTTAGAAGTGTTTTCTAATCTCACTCCTGAAAGGTCTGGCTCTAATTTTTAGACTGTGCCCCCGAGTCCTAGAATCCCCAACCAGCGGAAATAGTTTCTCTCCATCCCGAAAATGTCAATGACACAGTCAATGAAAGGTGCAGTTCACGAAGGCGGCTCACCAGCACCTTCTCAAGAGCAATTATGGATGGGCAATAAAGGCTGACCTTGCCATTGACACCCACATCCCAGGAATGAAGACAAGAAATGTCGCCTGCATGGCCGAGTAATTTCCTGCTGCTAAACGACGGGAAGAATGAAATAATCGGCTTCAGTCCTTTGAACGAACTGTATACACTTGCCGTCGAGCTCAATCCCCACTTGCTCGTCTGCCCCGAATATCCACTGCATCAGAAAATCCTCCATAACATAGAATCACAGCATGGAAACCTCACAGAAGGAGGCCATTCGGCCCATCGTGCCTGTTCCAACTCTTTTTTTTAATTCATTTATTGGGGTGTTTATATTGTAAATGTGTTTTCTGGAGATTTATTTCTCTATGTCTTATTTTTCATCACACACAAATACATAACACAGATACACAGAGCTGTCATGATAACCACCACACAGTTGCACCCACATGTATTTATAAGTGTCACAGATGCAATTATATGTATTTATAACAAGATATATCATATTGTAAAAATAATTAAAATACATTTATAAATGTCACACATAACATAAACACGCACTTTATAATGAAGCATGTCATCCATTTATACACATCCATAGTTTAAATTTTCACACTGTCCCGTTAGCAGTCCTGAACAAAGTCCAAACACCGAAAGTCTCCGCGTTTTTTCAGATGCTGCCCGTCCAGTTCCTTTCCTGTGATGTGATGATTCTGGATGCCGGGTGTGTGTAATTGGATTTGCTGCAGTCATGCTGCCGCGGACAGGTGAAGGCTGCTTCTGAGGCTGCCTGACACCCGGTGGGAGGGGGCGGGGATTTGGCAATCTGAAATAAATGAAACGGTGTACGAGAAGCTTTCATCAAGGTCAACATCAAGGTACCTGCCATTCGACCTCCAGGCGCAACAGCGGCACGTCTGATTCAAGGTTGCCTGTTCAAATCACGTCGGGGTCACACTTGTTCTTAACTGGCGGCAGGTGTCTGAATAATTCGGGAATTCATATTGCATTCCCTTTTTCACAATAAACATGAACCCTGGTCTGGATTCTACCTCACTAGTTCCCCAGTGTCAGGGAGAGAAGCGTCTGATTCCCTCATTTATTGATTGCAAGAAACATACACAAACACACTTATTAATTCAAAATCAGCCTGCAGCTCCACACGCACAGAGATAAGCACAGCCAGAGAGACAGGCAAACACCGGGAAATAGACAAACCGCTTTCTCAGAGAATTGCCTGTACCTCCACGGTCGAATGGAAGGGCTTTTGTTGTTCGCTTTCGTTCCACACCTTGGAATTCAGGAGAATCTGGTACATGGTTTGTCGGACAAGGCACGGGCGCGATGGCCCGAGTGGCCTACTTCTGAGCTGCATCCTTCTACGATTCTGAACTCAGCCCCTTGCGCGGAGCCAGCAGCTGCCTCGCTGCAGTAACAGACCAAATGGAGATGTATCAGCAGGACTGGCTCTCTCAGTCGGGAGATCATGAGACTCTTAATCTCAGTGGTCGTGGGTTCGAGCCCCACGTTGGGTGAGTTCTGTTTCAAACTTTTCCGCTGCTTTCGCGAATGAACCCTCCGCTTGCTTGACGGTCAGTGCAAGAGACGATTCTGTCAGTGCCGCCTCGTGTGCAATGGTCAAAACTTTAAAAGAAGCAGGAAGGTTATTAGGGGTTCAGATACACAAACCTCTCTGATGAGCCTGAGATTTTGTCAGAGGTTGCTGCCTCCCCTACATCTCTTGCTCGCTTTCGAGGCACTTGCTCCGGTTTCAATTAACAAACTGGGTGAGTTGGTGATCGGGTGTCGGAGAGCTGGTTTGTGATCTGAGTTGGAGACTGAGCGGCCCCGGGTGAGACAGAGAAAAAAAAATCAGTCCAGGCCCGGCCCCAATCTGCGGATGTGGAAGAAAACACGGGAGGAGAGTGCGGTGTGAGGTCCCTGTCAAACCAACTGCCTGAACAAAGCTGGCCACAGTCACAGAATCAGAATGGCTACTTCCTGACCGGGGCTGGGGGGGAGGCCGGTTCATGTGGAAAAGGATCCGGACGAGAATGATCTGATTCATAAGATGAGGGGAGGGAAATTAGGGAGCTCCGTCGGAACGTTAATTACTTGAAAATGAAGACTTTTTCCTGTGTAACTTGTGTGGTTTTGATGAATGAAATATTTGTAAAAAGGCATCCGTGGAGGAGGATTGAGAGCTTTTAGGACTAGAGGGGAAATGAGGAGATTTTTTTTTTCACACAGAGGGTTGTTCCGATCTGGTAGCCACTCCCTGAAAGGGTGGTGGAAGCAGCTTTCATAGGAACTTTCAAAAGGCAATTGGACAGGTACTTGAAGAGAACTGATTTGCAAGGTTACGGGGAAAAGGCTGGTTTTTTGGACTAAATTGGACAGCTCTTTCAAAGAGTAGGCAGGACAACACGGCCGAATGGCCTCCTTCTGTGCTGTAATATTCTAGGATTCTATTCCATGAATTTAGTGTGGGACAGGAGAGATGTTGTTTAAAGAGAAATAAATCTGTCCCAATCAGAGCAGAGAGAGTTGACTGGTCAGTTCCCCTAAGTCACCAGCGTTTTTTTTTGTGGTGCAGTGGTAACCAGTTCGCTCAAAAATGACTTAGATGAGGGGACCGAGTGTATTGTATCCAAGTTTGCTGATGATACAAAGGTCGATGGGAAAGTAAGCCGTGAGGAGGACGAAAAGGGAGGTGGACAGTTTAAGTGATTGGGAAAGAAGGTGGCAGTCGGAGTATAAGGTGGGAAAATGTAAAATTGTCCACGTTGGTAGGAAGAATAGAAAAGCAGAATATTTTTTAAAAGGTGAGAGTCCAATAAATGTTAGTATTCAGAGGGCGTTGGGTTTACTTTTAAACAAATCACAGAAAGTTAACATGCAGGTACAGCAAGCAATTAGGAAGAAAAATTGTATGTTGGCCTTTTTGCAAGGAGGTTGGAGTCTAAGATATGGGTACGGTAGCATAATGGTTATGTTACTGGGCTGGTAATCCAGAGGCCTGAACTAAAATCCAGAGTCATGAGTTCAAATCCTGCCACGGCAGCTGGCGAATTTAAATTCAATTAATTAAAAATAAAAATCTGGATTTAAAATACTAGTATCAGTAATGATGGCCATGAAACCACCGGATTGTCGTAAAAACCCATCTGGTTCACTAATGTCCTTCAGGGAAGGAAGCCTGCCACCCTTACCCGGTCTGGCCTATATGTGACTCCAGACCCACAGCAATGTGGTTGATTCTTAATTGCCCTCTGAAATGGCCGAGCAAGCCACTCAGTTGTAAAATCTCGCTACGAAAAGTCATAATAAGAATAAAACCGGACGGACCACGAGGCACCGGACACGACAACGGCAAAACACCAAGCCCAGTCGACCCTGCAAGGTTCTCCTGACGAACATCTGGGGACTTGTGCCAAAATTGGGAGAGCTGTCCCACAGACGAGTCAAGCAACAGCCTGACATCGCCAGACTCACAGAATCATATCTTTCAGCCAACGTCCCAGACTCTTCCATCACCATTCCTGGGTATGTCCTGTCCCACCGGCAGGACAGACCCACCAGAGGTGGCGGTACAGTGATATACAGTCAGGAGGGAGTGGACCTGGGAGTCCTCAACATTGACTCTGGACCCCATGAAATCTCATGGCATCAGGTCAAACATGGGCAAGGAAACCTCCTGCTTATTACCACCGACCGTCCTCCCTCAGCTGATGAATCAGTCCTCCTCCATGTTGAGCACCACTTGGAGGAAGCACTGAGGGTGGCAAGGGCACAAAATGTACTCTGGGTGGGGGACTTCAATGTCCATCACCAAGAGTGGCTCGGGAGCACCACCACTGACCGAGCTGGCCGAGTCCTGAAGGACATCGCTGCGAGACTGGGCCTGCGGCAGGTGGTGAGCGAACCAGCACGAGGGAAAAACTTACTTGACCTCGTCCTCACCAATCTACCTGTCGCAAATGCATCTGTCCATGACAGTATTGGTCGGAGTGACCACCGCACAGTCCTCGTGGAGATGAAATCCCGTCTTCGCACTGAGGACACCATCCAACGTGTTGTGTGGCACTATCACCGTGCTAAATGGGATAGATTCAGAACAGATCCAGCAGCTCAAAACTGGGCATTCATGAGGCGCTGTGGGCCATCAGCAGCAGCAGAATTGTATTCCAGAACAATCTGTAACCTCATGGCCCGGCATATTCCTCACTCTACCATTACCAACAAGCCAGGGGATCAACCCTGGTTCAATGAGGAGTGTAGAAGAGCATGCCAGGAGCAGCACCAGGTGTACCTAAAAATGAGGTGCCAACCTGGTGAAGCTACAACTCAGGACTACATGCATGCTAAACAGCGGAAGCAACATGCTATAGACAGAGCTAAGAGATTCCACAACCAACGGATCAGATCAAAGCTCTGCAGTCCTGCCACATCCAGTCGTGAATGGTGGTGGACAATTAAACAACTAACGGGAGGAGGAGGCTCTGCAAACATCCCCATCCTCAATGATGGCGGAGTCCAGCACGTGAGTGCAAAAGACAATGCTGAAGCGTTTGCAACCATCTTCAGCCAGAAGTGCCGAGTGGATGATCCATCTCAGCCTCCTCCCGATATCCCCACCATCACGGAAGCCAGCTTCGGCCAATTCGATTCACTCCACGAGATATCAAGAAACGGCTGAGTGCACTGGATACAGCAAAGGCTATGGGCCCGGACAACATCCCAGCTGTGGTGCTGAAGACTTGTGCTCCAGAACGAGCTGCGCCTCTCGCCAAGCTGTTCCAGTACAGCTACAACACTGGCATCTTCCCAACAATGTGGATAATTGCCCAGATATGTCCTGTCCACAAAAAGCAGGACAAATCCAATCCGGCCAATTACCGCCAAATCAGTCTACTCTCAATCATCAGCAAAGTGATGTAAGGTGTCATCGACAGTGCTCTCAAGCGGCACTTACTCACCAATAACCTGCTCACCGATGCTCAGTTTGGGTTCCGCCAGGACCACTCGGCTCCAGACCTCATTACAGCGTTGGTCCAAACATGGACAAAAGAGCTGAATTCCAGAGGTGAGGTGAGAGTGACTGCCCTTGACATCAAGGCAGCATTTGACCGAGTGTGGCACCAAGGAGCCCTAGTAAAATTGAAGTCAATGCGAATCAGGGGGAAAACTCTGCAGTGGCTGGAGTCATACCTAGCACAAAGGAAGATGGTAGTGGTTGATGGAGGCCAATCATCTCAGCCCCAGGACATTGCTGCAGGAGTTCCTCAGGGCAGTGTCCTCGGCCCAACCATCTTCAGCTGCTTCATCAATGACCTTCCCTCCATCATAAGGTCAGAAATGGGGATGTTCGCTGATGACTGCACAGTGTTCAGTTCCATTCGCAACCCCTCAATAATGAAGCAGTCCGATCCCGCATGCAGCAAGACCTGGACAACATCCAGGCTTGGGCTGATAAGTGGCAAGTAACATTCGCGCCAGATAAGTGCCAGGCAATGACTATGTCCAACAAGAGAGAGTCTAACCACCTCCCCCTGACATTCTACGGCATTACCATCACCGAATCCCCCAGCATCGACATCCTGGGGTTCACCATTGACCAGAAACTTAACTGGACCAGCCATATAAATACTGTGGCTACGAGAGCAGGTGAGAGGCTGGGTATTCTGCGGCGAGTGACTCACCTCCTGACTCAACAAAGCCTTTCCACCATCTACAAGGCACAAGTCAGGAGTGTGATGGAATACTCTCCACTTGCTTGGATGAGTGCAGCTCCAACAACACTCAAGAAGCTCGACACCATCCAAGATAAAGCAGCCCGCTTGATTGGCACCCCATCCACCACCCTAAACATTCACTCCCTTCACCACCGGCGCACTGTGGCTGCAGTGTGCACCATCCACAGGATGCACTGCAGCAACTCGCCAAAGCTTCTTCGACAGCACCTCCCAAACCCGCGACCTCTACCACCTAGAAGGACAAGGGCAGCAGGCACATGGGAACAACACCACCTGCATGTTCCCCTCCAAGTCACACACCATCCCGACTTGGAAATATATCGCCGTCCCTGGGTCAAAATCCTGGAACTCCCTTCCTAACAACACTGTGGGAGAACCGTCACCACACGCACTGCAGCGGTTCATGAAGGCGGCTCACCACCACCTTCTCGAGGGCAATTAGAGATGGGCAATAAATGCTGGCCTCGCCAGCGACGCCCACATCCCGTGAACGAATAAAAAAAAATACTCTGTCCAACAGTATAACTGCTATTAGGGAGCCTGTGAATTATTCCCACTGTGTTTTTTGCCCCTTGTTACTTTTTATTTCCAACCGTACTGATTCTACGTCCTCATCTTCCGAGCCAAGATCCTTTCTCACTACTGCCTTTATCTCATCCTTTTTCACAGGGTTACGCCCGCTCCTTTTCCATTTTGTCTGTCTTTTCCAAAAATCACGTACCCTGGAATACTTTGGTCCCACTCTTGGTCAGCTTGCAACCACTTCTCAGTAATGACGACTAAATCAAACCCATTTATCTCTCTTTGTGCCATTAATTTGTCTATCTTGTTCCAAATATTTCATGCATTCAGATGAATCACCTTTCGTTTTAACTTTTTACTCTTTACTCTTTTTCACTGATTTGACCTTATTCACTGATGCTCTATTACCATTAAAGCCTCTGTACCACCCTGACACACTATAGTTATCTTTACCCAAATCACTACACTGCTCGATGGCCTTGACTTTTCGCCATGAATTGAAACCTCTGTCTCCCACACCACTCATTGAGCCACGCATTTAACTCTCTGACCTGTTTGTCCCTATGCCAATTTGCTTGTGGCTCAGGTAGTAAGCCAGACCTGATTACCTTTGAGGTTCTGCTTATTAATTTGGACCCTCGCTCCTCAAATTCCCTCAGCAGAACCTCATTCGTTGACCTACCTATGTCGTTGGTTCCTACGTGGACGACGACAACTAAATCCTCCCATCATGCTCCAAGAGCTGGGTGTTTTCAGTGTACATGCGGAATCTAACGTTGTGTTTTCGAATGATGTCGCCGAGCGGCAGCATGTAGATGAGAAATAGGAGGGGGCCAAGGATAGACCCTTGGGCGACTCCAGAGGTAACGGTGCGGATGTGCGAAGAGAAGTCATTGCCGGCGATTGTCTGGCTATGACTGGATAGATAAGAATGGAACAGGCGAACGCAGTCCCAACCAGCTGGACGACAGAGGAGAGGCGTTGGTGGTAGGTTGTGGGTCCAACGGTGTAAAAGGCTGCAGACAGGTCGAGAAGGGTGAGGAGTGATAGTTTACCACGGTCACAGTCACATAGGATGTCATGTGTGAATTTGATAAGGTCCGTTTTAGTACTGTTCCAGTACCGTTTCAGAAAGAGAAAAATTGACTGGTGCAAACTCAGGCAGGCAGATTGTTCGGGTCTGATATGCAGATTGGAGGATCTGCGCGTTCGTTTTGAGAAACCTTTATTCAATAGATAAAATAAAAGTGCAAAAGACCAGACTGAAGTGTTTGCGGCCATCTTCAGCCAGAAGTGCCGAGTGGATGATCCTTCTCGGCCACCTCCCGATATCCCCACCATTCGAGAAACCAGTCTTCAGCCAATTCGATTCACTCCACGTGAGATCAAGAAACGGCTGAGTGCACTGGATACAACAAAGACTATGGGCCACGACAACATTCCGGCTGCATTGCTGAAGACATGAGCTCCAGAACTAGCCGCACCTCGAGCCAAACTGTTCCAGTACAGCAACAACACTGGCATCTACCCGAAAATGTGGAAAATTGCCCAGGTATGTCCTGTCTACAAAAAGCAGGACAAATCTAATCCAGCCAATTACCGTCCCATCAGTCTACTCTCAATCATCAGCAAAGTGATGCAAGGTGTTGTCGACAGTGCTGTCAAGCGGCACTGACTCACCAATAACCTGCTCACCGATGCTCAGTTTGAGTTCCGCCAGGACCACTCGGCTCCAGACCTCATTACAGCGTTGGTCCAAACATGGACAAAAGAGCTGAATTCCAGAGATGAGGTGAGAGTGACTGCCCTTGAGATCAAGGCAGCATTTGACGTAGTGTGGCACAAAGGAGCCCAAGTATAATTGAAGTCAATGAGAAACAGGGGGGAAACTTTCCAGTGGCTGGAGTCATACCTAGAACAAAGGAAGATGATAGTGGTTGTTGGAGGCCAATCATCTCAGCCCCAGGGCATTGCTGTAGGAGTTCCTCGGGGCAGTGTCCTAAGCCCAACCATCTTCAGCTGCTTCATCAATGACCTTCCCTCCATCATAAGGTCAGAAATGGGGATGTTCGCTGACGATTGCACTGTGTTCAGTTCCATTCGCAACCCCTCAAATAATGAAGAAATCCGAGCCCGCATGCAGCAAGTCCTGGACAACATCCAGTCTTAGGCTCATAAGTGGCAGGTAAAGTTGGTGCCAGAGAAGTGCCAGGCAATGACCATCTCCAACAAGAGAGAGTCTAACCACCTCCCTTTGACATTCAACGGCATTGCCATCGCAGAATCCCCCACCATCAACATCCTGGGGGTCACTATTGACCAGAAACTTAACTGGACCAGCCATAAAAATAGTGTGGCTAAAAGAGCAGGTCAGAGGCTGGGTATTCTGTGGCGAGCGACTCAACTCCTCACTCCCCAAAGCCTTTCCACCATCACCAAGACACAAGTCAGGAGTGTGATGGAATACTCTCCACTTGCTTGGATGAGTGCAGCTCCAACAACAGTCAAGAAGCTCGACACCATCCAGGACAAAGTAGCCCTCTTGACTGGCACCCCATCCACCACCCTAAACATTCACTACCTTCACCACCGTCGCACAGTGGCTGCAGTGTGTACAATCTACAGGATGCACTGCAGCAACTCGCCAAGGCTTCTTCGACAGCACCTCCCAAACCCGTGATCTCTACCACCTAGAAGGACACGAGCAGAAGGTACATGGGATCAACACCACCTGCACGTTCCCCTCCAAGTCACACACCATCCCGACTTGGAAATATATCGCCGTTCCTTCATCTTCCCTGGGTCAAAATCCTGGAACTCCCTTCCTAACAGTACTGTGGGAGAACCTTCGCCACACGGACTGCAGCGGTTCAAGACGGCAGCTCACCACCACCTTTCCAAATGCAATTAGGGATGGACAACAAATGATGGCCTCGCCAGCGACGCCCACAACCCATGAACGAATAAAGAAAAGTGTTATCAGCAGTAATGTTAGAGTAGAGTCATCACATTTAAAGTTAGGGTCGGTACACCACAAGCAATTTTCGGGTAGGCTCACTGCCGGTAATGTTAGAATAATGTCTCCATCGGTAATGATAGCGTAGGGTAACCACCAGTAATGTTAGAGTAGAGTCACCACCAGTAATGTTAGAGTAGGGTCACCACCAGTAATGTTAGAGTAGAGTCACCACCAGTAATGTTAGAGTAGGGTCACCACCAGTAATGTTAGAGTAGAGTCACCATCGGTAATGTTAGAGTAGAGTCACCACCAGTAATGTTAGAGTAGGGTCACCATCAGTAATGTTAGAATAGAGTCACCACCAGTAATGATAGAGTAGAGTCACCACCAGTAATGTTAGAATAGAGTCACCACCAGTAATGTTAGAGTAGAGTCACCATCAGTAATGTTAGAGTAGAGTCACCACCAGTAATGTTAGAGTAGAGTCACCACCAGTAATGTTAGAGTAGGGTCACCATCAGTAATGTTAGAATAGGGTCACCATCAGTAATGTTAGAGTAGGGTCACCACCAGTAATGTTAGAGTAGAGTCACCACCAGTAATGATAGAGTAGGGTCACCACCAGTAATGTTAGATTAGAGTCACCATCAGTAATGTTAGATTAGGGTCACCACCAGTAATGTTAGAGTAGAGTCACCACCAGTAATGTTAGAGTAGAGTCACCACCAGTAATGTTAGAGTAGGGTCACCACCAGGAATGATAGCGTAGGGTCACTACCAGTAATGTTAGAGTAGGGTCACCACCAGTAATGTTAGAGTAGGGTCACCACCAGTAATGTTAGAGTAGAGTCACCACCAGTAATGTTAGAGTAGAGTCACCACCAGTAATGTTAGAGTAGAGTCACCACCAGTAATGTTAGAGTAGTGTCACCACCAGGAATGATAGCGTAGGGTCACCACCAGTAATGTTAGAGTAGGGTCACCACCAGTAATGTTAGAATAGGGTCATCACCAGTAATGTTAGAGTAGGGTCACCATCAGTAATGTTAGAGTAGGGTCACCATCAGTAATGTTAGAGTAGAGTCACCGCCAGTATTATTAGAGTAGGGTCACCACCAGTAATGTTGGAGTAGGGTCACCACCAGTAATGTTAGAGTAGGGTCACCACCAGTAATGTTAGAATAGGGTCATCACCAGTAATGTTAGAGTAGGGTCACCACCAGTAATGTTAGAGTAGGGTCACGACCAGTAATGTTAGAGTAGGGTCACCACCAGGAATGATAGCGTAGGGTCACCACCAGTAATGTTAGAGTAGGGTCACCACCAGTAATGTTAGAATAGGGTCATCACCAGTAATGTTAGAGTAGGGTCACCATCAGTAATGTTAGAGTAGGGTCACCATCAGTAATGTTAGAGTAGAGTCACCGCCAGTATTATTAGAGTAGGGTCACCACCAGTAATGTTGGAGTAGGGTCACCACCAGTAATGTTAGAGTAGGGTCACCACCAGTAATGTTAGAATAGGGTCATCACCAGTAATGTTAGAGTAGGGTCACCACCAGTAATGTTAGAGTAGGGTCACGACCAGTAATGTTAGAGTAGAGTCACCACCAGTGATGATAGATTAGAGTCACCACCAGTAATGTGGAGTCGGGGCACCACCAGTAATCTTAGAGTAGAGTCACCACCAGTAATGTTAGAGTAGAGTCACCACCAGTGATGATAGATTGGAGTCACCACCAGTAATGTTAGAGTAGAATCACCACCAGTGATGATAGATTGGAGTCACCACCAGTAATGTTAGAGTAGGGTCACCACCATTGATGATAGATTAGAGTCACCACCAGTAATGTGGAGTCGGGGCACCACCAGTCATGTTAGAGTAGAGTCACCACCAGTGATGTTAGAGTAGAGTCACCACCATTGATGATAGATTAGAGTCACCACCAGTAATGTGGAGTCGGGGCACCACCAGTAATCTAAGATTAGATTTTCCACCAGTAATGTTAGAGTCCGGTCTCTACCACCAGTGTTAGAGCACTGTTACCCGAATAATATGAGAGTAAATTCACCGCCTGTCATAATCAGAGTACAATACAATTTTATTGATGCAATGGATGAGTTAAGATTTCGATGAATTAATGTAAGGCCCCAAGAACCTGAAGCAGTCTCCGGAATGGACGTTCCCATCAGTGATCACAGAGCGTGCGCAGATCTCATTCCCTCTGGGATGACCATCCGTGCATTAATTTGAATGGATGGAGTTTCTTGGACTGGGCTGCACAATTTCCCATTGGCGGCCCAGGCGCACTGAGGCGGCAAATCTCTCCTTGTTTGTTAAGTGACTGTAACAAACGCCAATTATTGTGTAATCTGATTTTCGCACTGGAGCACCGATTGCCCTATAAAGGGGAAGCATTTACCGATCGCATATACACTCCGATCGGAGCCTTAAATCCGGACAGAATTCACTCAGTCTTCAAAAAATGGAACGGCCAACAATACTCCAGATAAAGGATATTTATTACCCTATTCTCGCATCCTTTGCTGTTCCCGGTAAGTCAGTGTATCCTGGTGTTTAATAGCTGTTGTCTATCTTACTCTTAATGATCATGTAACAGATTCCCAGAATGTCCTCATTGCAGAGTCTCTTATCCACCGGGAGAAGTTGGTGAATATCAGTGAGAATCCTCCCTGTCCTCCCGGCCGGTGAGGTGCTGTTCTGATCGGTAGATGATGGGTTCTGGGCGCTCAACTATCCTCCCAAAACTGAGGGAGGGCGAGGCTGAAACCCCGACCCCTCCAACAGTACACAGATCACTAAAAGATGTGTTTCTTAGTGTCAATGGTCATCATTTCATTTATCCCATTGTTCTCTGTCTGGTTTAAGTTGATAATTCCTGGAAATGAAGCCGCCTTCACCCAACAGGGGACATTGAGAGATATTTGGAGAAATAATTACCGCTCCCCTCGCCTCGGCTGCAAAGAACCTTCGCGGTTCCACCAGGTCCCGCTCTGTTACCGAGCAGCCGAGTGGGTAAAAGGGAACAAATCACAATCACCTTACCAAATATAGAGGGTTCAAGGCCACCCATATCGGTATTTAAATGCTCAAATAAACCTTACCTGAGGGAAGGTATTCTCATTCTGTATTCTATTAATAAACGCCCTCTCGACCGAAATACTTACCTCTTCTCCCACTTTCTTACAGCGAATCTCGTTACAATCGTGATTCTCTCCAGAGGAAATTGCGGCCTCTCCAAATGTATCTCAGTCTACATGGTGGCCATGGCAACAGCAGATCTCCTGGTCATGATCTTCAATGTAATAGTGTATCACATTTTCAGTAAGCTCTTTCCACGTTCATTCCTGTCTTATACTGCTGTGTGTACGTTCATTGTGTACATGCAATGTATCGCCCTGGATATATCGGTGTGGTTTACAGTCTCGTTCACATTTGACCGATTTGTAGCTATTTGTTGTAAGAAATTTAAAACAAAGTATTGCACATTGAGAACTGCGGCCGCGGTTTTAACAACCGTCGCTGCCCTTTTGTGTTTAGATAACGTCCCCTATTGGTTTGCATATGAACCTGAACGAATTATTAACAATATTCACTGGGGTTGCCTCCCCAGAGTGGACTTTTTCTTATCGCCTGCAGGTGTTGCATTTGGATCGTTCGAAAGTGTTTTAGTTCCATGGATTCCTTTTGCTTTGATGTTACTGTTTAATTGTTTGACAGTCAGACGTATTTTAGTGGCTAGTAGAGCCCGCAGGGGACTCCGGGGTCACAGCAGTGAGAACCAGAGTGATCCAGAGATGGAGAACCGAAGGAAATCCATCATTCTACTGTTCACTGTGTCGGGCTATTTTATTCTGTTGTGGCTGACATCCGCCGTGAGTTTTTTATCTACCAGATTGACAAACACAGAACAATACCTAATCGATTATGCAAGCCCTGCGTATATCGCCACTGAAACCGGCTATCTGCTCATGTATTTCAGTTCCTGTACAAACACGTGTATTTATGCAGCTACCCAAACTAAATTCAGGGAAGAGCTGAAGAAGTTGATGAAATCTCCTTGGACATTTCTTCTGACATTGGTTAAATTAATGAAAAATCAAACCAAAGCTTCCCGTCCTAACGACAGCTCAATTGCAGGCCGTGCTGAATTTTAGAATGGCCGTCTGGATTATTCTTCTGAAAATGAACAGGTATCAGAAAACATTTCTTCCATTTTGTGCCGTGTGTTTGATATCTGCCGCTTTCCCCGGGTGAACAGAATCGTTTCCAGCTAAAACAGCGCACATCTTGCTCAAGATTCAAAGAGAACAGTCCTGATTGAGTTTCAGCAGTGGAGGAGAACATGTGGGCGTCAGCGTTAACTGCCTTTCACGGCAAGGACTGGAATGAGACGCGCAGTTTTGTTAATAGATAAAGCTTTAGTGTAGAAACAATGAAGGGTGTTACAATCGTGGTTATTTGTAATCTCGGTCTGAATGTTACAGGCGCTGGTCTCCCCATCAGACACTGCTCCCCATTGACTCCTGGCCCAATAGGACGGGGCTCCTGCCTCCTGATAAGTGCTCTAATGGTGGAGGCAGTAGGAACGTGACTCCTCAATGTGACATAGGCATCTTTGTTTGCAGATTTTTATTAAAATCTCAACTGCTCATTAAAATGTTGGAATGTTAAAACAAGAGAACAGACCATTCGACCCAACCAATCCCTGTCGGAGTTTACCCTCCACCCGAGCAAATAGTTCAATCACTTTACCCGATCTATCCCAGAATCCCTTCAACCCATTTTATTCATCCATTTATACAATTTAATCTTGAATATTGACGTAATTTCTGCCTCCCTGAATTCCACAGCCTCACAACTCTCCATGTGAAGAGTTTCTCCAACCCTCAGTTCTATATCTCTTACATTTATTCTTGTATTTACAGCTGTTAGTTCTTGATCCCCCAACTAATGGAAGCAGTCTGCTTCTATCTATCATGCCCCGTCCCTTCGTAACTTAAATCACCTAGACACAACTCATCAAAAGACATCAATCTGGTATCAATACACAATCTAGTGAAAGTCAGGAAGTGTAGTTCAACTATTTAAATGATGGGTTTCTCTTGGAGATGGTTGTGTCCTCGATTGTACTGAACGATGAGAAGAATGTATTTGATAGTTTTGTCACTACCTAAAATATCGGGACCATGTAGGGGGAGATTCTGGTCACAAACCTCCAGACCCCCCGGTCTATTGATAGATAACCAGAAAGGGCAGGAATGGCTTGTATCGGATGTCTGGTGCTGCCTGATCTTGGGTCATGGCAATGTGTACAGAAGTGACGTGTGAAGCAACCAACATGATCAAGATACCGTGAAGAACGGGTCCAAGACATGGTCAGTCACTACAGGAAATTGTTATTGTGGGTCTGGAGAGTGAGAACATGTGGAAAACCAATGGGTCGATATCTGCAAAATAGAATAGATGGAGATAGATATATGATGCTGATGAGATATTGTTAGGTGTTGACTTTAAACACTCTCACCCCAACAGAGAGAGCACTGCAAGGAAAGCGTTCATTAGACTGACCTCAAATCTGCTATGTTAGACTGTATTAGTTTCTCTTTATATTGTAGCCATGTTAACCTTCAGCCTTTGCTGTTAAGCAGGAAAGCATCAGTCAATTTAAAGTACCACTGGACTGATGGGCCAGGGATCGCCCTGCAGCAATGATCAGTTTCAGGATGAAGTAACAAAAGATTTAATTGAAGACATGCCATTGTTACTGATTCATAAATTTCAGAGAAATTCAATCATTTCAAAACAACGCGGAAAAGGAGTTAGTTCTACAATCATCTCGGCATACGTCATCATTTCTGATTGGTATGTATGTTACAGAAACAAAGACAGAATTATAATTAAAGGTTTCACTTGGTAGAATTGCAATTCTATGCATCAAGAGTGAAACTATGGATAAGATAACGAACTTAGGGAGTTATTCTTGTTGCCCAACGGAAAATAGTTCGTTAAGTAAGGAAAACTATAGTAATTGATATAGAATACGTCAATTGCATTCTTCTTAAATAGAGTTGCATTTTACCTTTCATATAATTATGTCATCATAGAATCATAGAAAGGTTACAGCACGGAAGGAGGCCATTCGACCCATCGAGTCCGTGAGGGCTCTGTGCAAGAGCAATCCAGCTCATCCCACTCCACCACCCTATACCCGTAGCCCTGCATTTTTTTTTCCTTTCAATACTTATCCAGTTCCCTTTTGAAGGCCATGATTGAATCTGCCTCCACCACCCCCTCGGGCAGTGCATTCCAGATCCTAACCACTCGATGTGTAAAAAGGTTTTTCCTCATGTCACCTTTGGTTCTTCTGCCAATCACGTTAAATGTACGTTCCCTGGTTCTTGACCCTTCCGTCAATGGGAACAGTTTCTCTCTATCTTCTCTGTCTGGATCCTTCATGATTTTGAATACCTCGATCAAATCTCCTCTCAACCTTCTCTGTTCCAAGGAGAACAACCCCAGCTTCTCCAGTCTCTCCACTTAATTTAAGTCCCTCATCCCTGGAATCATTCTCGAAAATTTATTCTACACATTCCATAATTGTGTGGAATGTCACGTGGGGGGAGTGAGAGAAATGCATAAAAATTGGATGTTTGTCATGAGTACTTGGATTCATAAAGTCCTAAGATACTGAGCTCAGATCGAGAACAAATTTGAGTTCCTAACCAACTATCGTCCGGTGTGGTAATAATTTCTACCTTTAAAGAGTATGTTTAAATCCAATCGCATGTTCTGTGTGCTTGATAAAGCTATGACACCTCTCTTCAATGTTCATGAACCTTATTGAAAACCTTACACTAACAATAGCTGTTGTACTTTAATTGTGAATGGGCTTCATTTATTAATTGTGATCAAGTCTCCACTTTACCCGTTACTCTTTAACCTTCCACTTCATCCCGAGGTTCTCCAAAAGACAAACTCCACTTGGTTTTAGGTCCCTGTGGAGCACAGGCTCTGCCAATCCAGCTGGAATCCAGCTTCTGGGGGAAGTGCTGATGAATTGCGGGCAGTTCTGTGCAATCGGCACATTCTCATTTAACGGGATTCAGATCAACAAAAGTATTTAAGGCACGAGTCAGGCAGAAGGCAGGGGTTTTAATTCCATCAGTCAGCGATGTCTCTGCACCCAGCTACAATCGTGGGAAGGTGATGTGCGATCAACCACATTAACCAAAATCACCGACTAACGTTAACCATTGAATTACCGTGTCAAATTCAATCCCATGTGGTTGTGATTTCCCGCCCCCTGTTTCTAATTAATTAGTTGTTGTGTTCCCTTGAGTTTCTCTATTTATAATTAAACAGTTACAGTTCTCCTAATAATCCCGTCTCCGCTATTTCTGATTAAACCGTTACAGTCTTCCCATGCCCCTACTTCTAAATAAACAGTTACTATATTCCCCTATATTCCCTTTTATTCTATTTCCAATTGGGCAGTTGCTATATTCCCTTGAATTTCGTTGTCCTCCACTTATAATTAAATACTTCCTGTGTTTCCTTGTCATCTACTTCTAAATATGTGGTTTGTGTGTTCCTTTAGTCCTCATTTCGAATTAAAGAGTTGCTTTATTCTGCTCTTGCAGAGAGCCAGCACGGATTCGATAGACCGAATGGTCTCCTTCCATGCTGTAACCATTCTATGATTCTATGATATTCTCCAAACTTCTCCTAGTCTCATTTTTAAATTGAACAGTTACTGTGTTCCCCCTATATTCCACTTTATCCTATTTCTAATTGATTAGTTACTGTGTTCCCCCTATATTCCACTTTATTCTATTTCTAATTGAACAGTTACTGTGTTCCCGCTTTATTACACTTCATTCTATTTCTCATTAAACAGTTAAAGTGTTCCCTTTATAATCCACTTCATTCTATTTCTAATTAAACAGTTGCTGTGTTGCCCTAAATTCCACTGCCCTCTATTTGCAATTAAACAGTTGTTGTGTTCACTTAAATTCCTCTATCCTCCAGTTTTAACTATACAGATTGGGAAAGGAGACTGTTCCACAAATAGACCACTCACTGACTGAAATAATATTTCCACAAATTAGTTTTGAATTTACCCCCTTCAAGCGCATGCCCTGTCCTCTGGTTCTACTATTATGAACAAGGTGAAAACAGCTTATTATGTTTTACATTGTCTCGTATAGTAACCGGACACACTCGCACACAGGGGGAGGGGAGAGAGGGGGAAGAGGTGAGCGCGGAAGGATGGAGGGACAGGAGAGAAGGGAGGAGCGAAAGGGGAAAGGGGAGAAGAAGGGGGAAGGAGAGCAGCAGGGGATGGAGAGAAGCAGGGGGAAGGGGAACAGATGGAAGGTGGAAAAAACAGGGGGAAGGGGTGAAGCAGGGAGAAGGAGGGAAACAGGGGTAAGGGGAGAGAAGCAGAGAGAGGAGAGCAGAGCCTGGGGGAAAGAGAGGATCAGAGATAAAGGTAGAAACGGGGAGAAGGGGAGAAACGGGAGGAAGAGGGGAAGGGCAGGAGCAGGTGAAAGGGAGAAGCCGGTGAACGGGGGAAGCCGGGGGAAGGGGAGAGAAGCAAGGGGTGAGGGGAAAGAAGCAGGGGGAGGAGAGCAGAGCCCAGGCGAAAGGGAGAAACAGGAGGAAGTGGGAAGGGAAGACCAGGGGAAGGGAGGAGCAAGGAGGAAGGGCGGAGCAGGGGGAAGGGGAGAAGCAGACGGCAGGGGAGGAGCAGGGAGCAGTGGAGAAGCGGAGGGAACGGGATTTGTTGAAGGGCAGAAAGCAGACAGTAGAGATAAACGGGTCTTTTTCAGGTTGGAATGCTGTAACTATTGGGGTGACGCAAGGATCAGTGCTTGGGCCTCAGCTATTTACAATATATATAAATGACTTAGATGAAGGGAGCGAGTGTAATGTATCCAAGTTTGCTGATGATACAAAGCTCGGTGGGAAAGTAATCTGTAAAGAGGACACAAAGAGTCTGCTAAGAGATATAGACAGGTTCAGTTGGTGAGCAAGAAGGTGGCAGAATGAGTATATGGTGGGGAAATGTGAGGTTATTCACTTTGGGAGCAAAAATAGGAAAACAGAATATTTTTAAAATGGTTGGAAGCTATTGGTGTTCAAAAGGATTTGGATGTCCTTGTGCATGAAACACAGAAAGTTAACACGCAGGTACAGCAGGCAATTAGGAAGGCAAATTATATGTTGGCCTTTATTGCAAGGCTTGTGGTGTACAAGAGTAAGGAGCTCTTGCTATAATTGTACGGGGCTTTGGTGAGACCATACTTGGATTACTGTGAGAAGTTTTGATCTCCTTATCTAAGGAAGGATATATTTCCCTTAGAGGCGGTGAAACGAAGGTTCACTAGATTAATTCCTAGGATGAGAGGGTTATCCTGTGAGGAGAGATTTAGCAGAACGGGCCTATACTTTCTGGAGCTTAGAAGAATGAGAGGTGATCTCATTGAAACATATAAGATTCTGAGAAGGCTTGAATGGGTAAATGCTGAGAAGATGTTTCCTATGGCTGGAGAGTCTAGAACTATGGGGCTTAGTCTTACGATAAGGGGTTGGCCATTTTAGACTGAGAGGTGGAGGAATTTCTTCACCAGAGGTTTGTGAATATTTGGAATTCTCTACCCCAGAGGGCTATGGGTGCTCAGTCATTGAACATATTCAAGACTGCGATCGATAGATTTTTGGACTCTAAGGGAATTAAGGGATATGGGGGTCGGGCGGGTAAGTGGAGTTGAGGTCGAAGATCAGCCATGATCGTGGGGCTGTATGGCCCAACCCTGCTCCTATTTCTTACGTTCTTTTGTCTTTAGTTTGATGGGAGTGATTAGTGACAATGCGGATCCTTCCGGTTTGTGTTTAACCAGTGACGTCACATGCGCCGGGCCAGTCGATGACATCACTCTCAGCGCGTGTTGAAAAGGTGCGGCTCCGTTCGTGACCACTTCCAATGACGTCACTCTCAGCATTCTCGTTGAATGAAATGCACTCTCAGTAAACCAACCTTACAGCTCACATTATGTAAAGTAGTCGATGCTGTAGATTTATCAAATTCAGCCTCAGAGAAATGGTTGTAGCTCCCCGCATGATCTTGCAGTGCCCGTTAATGGGGCCACATATTTGAAGGAGCCGACAAGTCAATTGCCGGGCTGGCCTGGCTTGGAGTGTTTTCCGAGTCAAAGCGAGGTGGGAGGCTGCTCAATGTGGAGGCCTCACTCCCCCAGCAGACAGGAGTTTGGTGGGAGTTTTTACAGATCATGCTGATAACATTCGACAAGATTCCACATAAGGGACTGTTAACGAAAGTGAGAGCACATGGGACGGGAGGCAACCTATTGGCTTGAATGGGGAATTGACGAGTCGGTAGGAGACAGATAATAGGAATAATGGATATATACTCAAATTGGCAGGATGTGACTTGTGGTGTCCCCCAGTGATCTGTACTGGGACCACGGCTTTTCACTATATTTAAAAATGACTTGGGTGAAGGAATAGCTGTATATCTAAGTTTGCTGATGTCACTAAGTGAGGTGGAACAGTAAATAGTGCAGATGGGAGCAGAAAGTTGCAAAGGGACGTAGTTAGATTAAGTGAGTGGGCGAAACTGTGGCAGATCGAGTTCAATGTGGAACCTAAGAAAGACAGATCAGAGAATGTTCTAAATGGTGAGAAGCTCGGAACTGTGGATGAGCAGGGAGATTCTTGGGTCCAAGTACAGAAATCACTAAAAGCTAGTGGACAGGTACAAAAAATAATTTAAAAGGCTAAGGAAATGTTGGCCATTATCACGAGAGAGCTGGAATGCAAAGGGGTTGAAGTTATGTTACAGCTGTACAGAGCTCTGGTTAAACACCATCTGGAGACACTGTGTTCAGTTCTGGGCACCGCACCTCAGGAAGGATATATTGGTCTTGGAGGGGGTGCAGCACAGATTCACCAGAATGATACCGTGACTAAAAGGGTTAAATTATAAGGACAGGTTGCATAGACTAGTATTTTATTCCCTTGAGCATAGAATGATTAAAGGATTTAATTAGGGTAGATGGAGAGGCCAGAACAAGTGGCCATGACATTAATATTAGAGCGAAGGTGGTCAGGGGTGATGTCAGGAAGCACTTCTTCACAAAGGGCAGTGGGAATCTGGAACTCACTCTACCCTAAAACGCTGTTGAGGCTGTGGGTCAATTGACAATTTCAACACTGAGACTGATAGATTTTTGTTAGGCAAGGGTATTAAAGGGTCTGGAACCAAGGCAGGTAGATAGAGTTAAGATACAGATCAACCATAATCAACAACAACAAAAACTTGCATTTATATAGCGCATTTAATGTAGTAAAACATCCCACGGTGCTTCACAGGAGTGATTATCAAACAATATTTGACACAGAGCTACATAAGGAGATATTAGGACAGCTGACCAAAAGCTTGTTCAAATAGATAGATTCTAAGGAGCGTCTTAAAGGAGGGGAGAGAGGGAGAGAGGCGGAGAAGTTTAGGGAGAGAATTCCATAGTTGGGGCCGAGGCAGCTAAAGGCAAGCGCTCCAATGGTGGAGTGATTAAAACCAGGGATGCACAAGAGGCCAGAATTCGAGGAGCGCAGAGATTTCCGAGAATTTTCTTGCTGGAGGAGGTGACAGAGATAAGGAGGGGCGAAGGCCATGGAGGGTTTTTTTAAAAAGGATGAGATTTTTAAAATTGAGGCGTTCCCCGACCGGGAGCCAATGTTGGACATCAACCACAGGGATGCTGGTTGAACGGGAATTTTTTTTTATTCGTTCATGGGAGGTGGGCGTCGCTGGCTCGGCCGGCATTTATTGCCCATCCCTAATTGCCCTTGAGAAAGTGGTGGTGAGCCGCCTTCTTGAAGCGCTGCAGGCCGTGTGGTGACGGTTCTCCCACAGTGTTGTTAGGAAGGGAGTTCCAGGATTTTGACCCAGCGACGATGAAGGAACGGCGATATATTTCCAAGTCGGGATGGTGTGTGACTTGAAGGGGAACGTGCAGGTGGTGTTGTTCCCATGTGGCTGCTACTCTTGTCCTTCTAGGTGGTAGAGGTCGCTGGTTTGGGAGGTGCTGTTGAAGAAGCCTTTGCGAGTTCCTGCAGTGCATCCTTTGGATGGTACACACTGCAGCCACAGTGAGCCGGTGGTGAAGGGAGTGAATGTTTAGGGTTCTGGATGAGGTGCCAATCAAGCGGGCTGCTTTATCTTGGATGGTGCCGAGCTTCTTGAGTGTTGCTGGGGCTGCACGCATCCAAACAAGTGGAGAGTATTCCATCACACTCCTGATTTTTGCCTTGTAGATGGTGGAAAGGCTTAGGGGAGTCAGGAGGTGAGTTGCAGAATACCCAGCCTCTGACCTGTTCTCGTAGCTCCGGTATTTATATGGCTGGTCCAGTTAAGTTTCTGGTCAATGGTCACCCCCAGGATGTTAATGGTGGGGGATTCGGCGATGGTAATGCCGTTGAATGTCAGGGGGAGGTGGTTAGACTCTCTCGTGTTGGAGATGGTCATTGCCTGGCACTTATCTGGCGCGAATGTTACTTGCCACTTAACAGCCCAGGCCTGGATGTTGTCCACGTCTTGCTGCATGCGGGCTCGGACTGCTCTATGATCTGAGGGGTTGCGAATGGAACTGAAAACTGTGCAATCATCAGCGAACATCCTCATTTCTGACTTTATGATGGAGGGAAGGTCATTGATGAAGCAGCTGAAGATGTTTGGGCCTAGGACACTGCCCTGAGGAACTCCTGCAGCAATGTCCTGGGGCTTAGATGATTGGACTCCAACAACCACTACCATCTTCCTTTGTGCTAGGTATGACTCCAGCCACTGGAGAGTTTTCCCCCTGAATCCCATTGACTTGTTGCGAGTAAGGATACGGGCTGCATGGTTTTGGATGAGGCCAAGAAAATGGAAGGTGGAATATGGGAGACCGGCCAGGGGAGCAATAGAATTGTCAAATCTCGAGGTAACAAGGTCATGGATGAATGTTTAAGGAGCTGTTGAGCTGAGGCAGGAGCTCGAGGCGGGCGATGTTACGGAGGTGGAAGCAGGCGGGCTTGGTGATGGAGCAGAAATGTGGTCCGAAAATCATCTCAGGTCGCCAAGGTTGTGAACAGTCTGGTTCATCCTCAGATAATGGCCAGGGAGAAGGATGGAGTCAGTTGCTCGGGAATGGAGTTTGCAGCGGGGACCAAAGACAATGGCTGCAGTCTTCCCAATATTTAGTTGGAGGATATTTTTGCTCATCCAGTACTGGATGTCGGACAAGCAATGTGACAAATGAGTGACAGTGGAGGGGTCGAAGGAGGTGGTTGTGAGGTAGAGCTGGGCGTCGTCAGTGTACATATGGAATGATGTCGCCGAGGGGCAGCATGTAGGTGAGAAATAGGAGGGGGTCAAGGATCGATCCTTCGGAGACTCCAGAGGTAAAGATGCGGGAGACAGAAGTGAAGCCATTGCAGGTGATTCTCTGGCTATGACTGAATAGATGAGATTGAATCCAGACGAGCTCAGTACCACCCAGCTGAACGATGCAGGAGAGGCGTTGGAGGAGGATGGTGTGGTCAACCGTGTCAAAGGCTGCAGACAGGGCGAGAAGGATGAGGAGGGATATTTTACCATCGTCACCGTGATAGGATGTCATTTGTGACTTTGATAAGGGCCGTTTCAGTACTGTGGCAGGGGCGGAAACCTGATTGGAGGGATTCACACATGGAGTTGAGAGAAAGATGGGCACGGACTTGAGAGGTGACAATACGTTCAAGGACTTTGGAAAGGAAAGGGAGGTTGGAGATGGGGCGTTAATTTGCAAGGCAGTGGGTCAAGATTGGTTTTTTTGAGGAGAGGGGTGATGATGGCGGATTTGAATGGGAGGTGGTCAGTAGCTGAAGAGAGGGAACCGTTGATAATATCAGCAAACATGGGGCCCAGGAAGGGAAGTTGGGTGGTCAGCAGTTTCGTGAGAATAGAGTCAAGGGAGCAGGAGGTGGGTCTCATGGTCAAGATGAGCTCGGAGAGGGTATGAGGGGAGACAGGAGAGAAACAAGAGAAAGATGTGAGTTCAGGGCTTGGGCAGGGGTGAGCCGTAGGTGAAGTTTGGTTTGGTGGGTTAGGGTAAGGGAGGCAGCTGAACGGATAGTCTCAACCTTAGTGACAAATAATTCCATGAGCTCCTTGCATTTTTCGTTGGAGGTGAGGGTGGAGGAGGCGTGGAGAGGGGTTTAAGAAGATGATTTGTCGTGGAGAAGAGAAGCCGGAGGTTATCTTTACATTCCAGGATGACCCTTGAATAGTGAGCAGTTTTGGCAGAGGGGAGCAGGACCCAATAGTGCCCGAAAGAAGGCCCAAAAGAAGGAGATATTAGGAGGAATGACAAAAGCTTGGAGCAAGTGTTAGGTTTCATGAAAGGCCTGAAAGAAGGAAAGAATTGTCCTTTATATAGCGCCTTTCATGACATCAGGACGTCACAAAACAGTCAATGAAGTACATTGTGAAGTGCAGTCACTGTGGTAATGTAGGAAACGCGACAGCCAATTTGCACACAGCAAGATCCCACACATTTCACTGAGATAAATGACCAGAAAATCAGTTTTAGTAACGTTGGTTGATGGAAAGTTATTTGCCAGGACACCGGGGAGAACTCCCCTGGACTATGTTGAATATTGCCAGGGGATCTTTTACACCCACCTGAGAGGGCAGATTAGCCCTCGCTTTAATGTGTCCGACAAAAGTCGGCGCCTCCTTCATTGCTGTGCTGCCTCAATACTGACCCTCCGACAGCACTGCGCTCCCTCAGTATTGACCCTCCGACAGTACTGCGCTCCCTCAGTAGTTACCCTCCGACAGTACTGTGCTGCCTCAATACTGACACTTCAACAACACTGCCCTCCCTCAGAACTGCACTGCAGTGTCAGGGAGGGGTGAGGCCAAATGGATTTTAAGTGTAAGAAAGGAAGAAATAAAATACTGGGTTTTGAGACTAGAATCCAATGCAGTTCAGTAAGGGATTGGGTGATTGGTGAGCGACTCACCAATCAAAAAAAAAACAGGGTGGATTGTGTCACCAAAGGGCAGAATGTAGATGAGGAAGAGGAGGGAGCCAAGGATTAAACATTCAGAGACATCAGAGGTAACGGTGATAGGGTCGGAAGAGAAGATTCTCCTGGTTATGTTCAAATAGGTGACTGGAACCAAGTGAGGGTCATTCCACTAGAAGAGGCCTGTGTCTGATGAATGAGGAGGTGATGGGTGGTCTGTCTGTAGGTATGGAGACGGGGAGAGGTGGGCCATGGAGGGATTTAAATCCAAGAATGAGAATTTTAAATTTAAGGGATATGGAACTGGGAGCCAGTGAGGGTCAGTGAGGCCAAGCAGGACCTGGCGCTGGTAGTCGTGGACAACAGAATTTTGGACGAGTTCACGTTGATGGAAGGTAGAGGTTGGGTGTCCGGCCAGAAGCGCATTGGAGCAATGGAGTCTGGAGGGGACAGAGGCATTGATGATGGTTTCAGTGGTCAATGGGCTGAGGAAGGAATGGAGGCGGGTGAGGGAATAACGGGGCATTTGTGAGGGAGGTCAAATCGGGTCATGAGCTGAGCTCGGTGCAACATGGGACCAATTTTACTGGAGCTGTTAACCAATGTAGAATAAACGGGTAAACATCTGCAGTCAAATAGCGGAGAGAGGAATGTCAATGGGACACGTTCAGTGTCCGTCCCCTAATATCACCCACAGTCATTTCTGGGCTGCAATCCTCAACCTGCCCTTTAACTGTCCTCGTGTCAGAGACTCACAATTCATATTTTAACTGGGAAACTGCAATAACAGAGTGAAACGGGTCTGCTTGTGTCCCTGGATTCAGTCTACACTGCGGAGAATCGGTAACATTTATACATGAATCTCCTGGAGTGAACATGGTCAATACAATTATATTAGAACTGTAAATGGAGCCGCTCATTATTGTTGGATCAGTCCTGTATGAGAACAGATTTAACCTTTAATCCTGAGAGAGGTGCGATCAAGATAATCACCTGGACTTTGAGATCTTTTTGTTTTATTCACCACATTATTTACATCGGAGTCAAAGCTGCTGATGTAATGTGTTTGTTGAACTGACTGTAATTAATAGCAATGATCAGGGGTATAACCGTGTCAGTGGAGACTTATCCCCTGTATAAATCAGGGCTTGTTGGAATGGATCAGCTCAGAGTTCCTGCCGGAGCCGTGGTTTCCAGGCCAGCAGAAGTCGGTGCTTCTCACAGAAATGGGATATCCAGTAATAATTCAGATACAACGCATGTATTATCCTGTTCTTGCAGCCGTTGGAGTTCCAGGTAAGCCATTATCCCAGCTGTTAATGGTTTAAATCAGTGTTAAGTCTAATGCTGTAATTGGCAAATTACATTTTCTACCTACATATATTACACATTGACCTGTTCTGTTATATTGGTTGAATGATGGAAAGTGTTAAGTCTCTGCTCTTTCGGTCTTGTAGGAGCTGCATTATATCCGTAATGAACTTTGTACATCCAACACTGGCATTGTTACTGGATTATTCTCTGTATTAATAAATTGTTGAACAATGCTATCTCCTTAACTTCGAAACACTTGGACTTGTAAGAATTATATTATATCTGTCGTGACCTTTGTATATACAAACCTGGCATTATTACTAGATTATTCCCTGTAATGAATGTATTGGAATCAGACGCTGTCAGGACTTAGAGCTGTGTTACAAGGAGGCAGCGGAATGTCCTCCCTCCCCAATAACATGCTTCAGTTTAACTGGGGTTTCAATGTATTTATTGGTGATCACTGTTATGAAATATTATTTCATTATGTGTGTATCTGACGCCGCTTCAGATGTCTGGTTACTGAACTGAGTTTGCTGCTGAATCTTTCACATCTCCTTCTCTGTTTCACTGTGGATGAATTCACTGACTGTCACTGGGCTTCACTGTAAAATGAAATGATTTGATGCGATCTTGTATCAGTTTGCACTGTCCCTGTTGGAATCAGGAGCCCTTCTATTTATCTGTAGATTATAAGAGTGATTTTGGCGTTTTGTTAATTGAACAATCCCGCCATCTATCTCTTTACTTCATAATTACAGGAGAAGGAATCTCAATTATTGTGAGATTTGCCTGGAAGAGGCAATAGATTTTGTTTATTCCATGATTTGTAGATGAAGTGAACAGTGTCGGTGAACAGGTGGAGACTTGAATGATCTGTAGAAAGATTGAACTGTTCCACAGAGGCTTCACTATTTAACAAGCTGACTGAGAATAGGATCGGTGGAACACGGGGCTTGTGAACAGAATGCTGGCACAGGATGATAGGATTTAATCGGATATGAAAATGGACTTGAGAAAGAGAGTAGAATGAGTGATAGAGAGGGCGACTGAGAGGGAAAGCGAGAGGCTGTGGTGTGAATAATTCATCAGAATGAACTGCTGAAACTTCCAGTACAATTAAACATAGAAAATGTGACTTATGATATGGTCAGATTGGGTGAGTTTGTATTGTGTGACTCGCTCCTCATGTTTATATCCCTGTCAGGTCCTCAGTCTGTTTTTGTGAATGTTCATTGTTTTCCAACGTAACACTAAACTTAATGAAAATGTACTTCAAGAATACAATCAGTAATTTCTTGATCATAATGAATTATTCGGATACTGTACGTTTAAAGCTCGGCAGAATTCAATAAACAACGAGGTTGATTTAATTGATACATATCAATTTAATTTTTGAACATATTTTAAACGCAACACAGGTTCCCTGAAATCAATAACCACAGAAATGAACTGTTGAATGTATTAGTTGGATTGTGTTCGTGGGACCGAGAGATTAGATTTCCTCTAACACTCTGCTGCAGTCTCTCCCTGTGAATCCCAGCCTCTCCTCCCACTGCATTGAATCCTCTGTCTCCTCATCCGTTGTTTCAGTTTATCCCGTTTCCCAAACTATCTGATCCTGACTTCCCTCCAGCTCCAACATGTCCTTTTCCTAGGCTCCCTCCCAATCTCACTCACTGGCACGGACTCCAGCTGCCTTTCCCGTTTCGTGCCAGCCCCTGTCGGCTGTCTTGACCCAGAGCAACAAACCAGCTGTACCTCCACCTGTACCATCACCTTGCCGACCCTTCGCTCTCCTTCCCTCTCCGTCTGGAGCCCAAATCCGGCTATAATCCGCTGGATTCCCTGTGTGTAATACCCCTTCTCCCTTCCCCACCGGCACTGCGCCCTCACTCGGTCCTTCCACTGGATCCGGTGCTCATTTTATTTTAAAAACATCTCTCTGCCCGAAAGCGCTGCCCAGGTCAATCAATCACTTTCCACCCTTCGATGCAGCAACGAAGCTGGAAATTTCACCTCAGATCCTCTCAAACTGCTGCTTTGGCTCCAGGTCTGATCAGTAATTTCTCTACTTCTTTTTCTCTCTCTTACAGTTAACTTGGTGGCGATTGTGATCCTGTCCCGAGGAAAGTGCGGTCTCTCCAAATGTATCAGTGTCTACTTGGTGGGAATGGCAGTGGCCGATCTCCTGGTCGTAATAGCGGATCCGATACTGAGACAGATTACTTTGATGTATCTCCCAGTTTCATTCCTGGACATTACTCCCGTGTGTAGTTTTATTATATTCTTGGGTTATGCAACCGCGAATGTTTCTGTCTGGTTCACGGTCACTTTCACCTTTGATCGATTTGTGGCCATTTGTTGTGAGAAGCTGAAAACTAAATATTGCACCGAGAGAACGGCGGCTGTGGTTCTGGGAACAGTGAGTGTGCTGGGCTGTTTGGAGAGTGTCCCCTGGTACTTTACACTTGAAGCTCAATTCATAATTGATAATGTTCCCTGGTTTTGTGGGACTAAATTGATCTTCCGTACTTCCCCCTCATGGGCAGCATTTGAGATGTTTCACCTCATTTTAACCCCTTGTGTCCCGTTCTGTCTGATTTTACTGTTCAATGTTCTGACGGTCAGGTGTATTTTAGTGTCCAGTCGAGTCCGCAGGGGACTCCGGGGCCGCAGTAATGGAGAGAATCAGAGTGATCCAGAGATGGAGAACCGAAAGAAATCCATCATTTTACTCTTCAGTATATCGGGCAGTTTTATACTGTTGTGGCTGACACAGGTTGTATTTTACATTCATGTGCGAATTGCAGACATCCGGTATTATTACTCCTACACTGACCCTGTTTATCTCACAGAAAACACAGCAAAGATGCTGCAGCTTCTCAGTTCCTGCACAAACACGTGTATTTATGTTCTGACCCAAACTAAATTCAGAGAGGAGCTGAGGAACGCGGTGAAATACCTATTCAATCTAATTGTTAAATTAGTGAAATCATAGAAAGAGCTGAAGGGTTTCAAGCACTAGAACTAAATCCCATTTCATACTCCATCTCCTACACTTCCCGGGGGATGGAAAGTACATTTTATATTAGCAGCACAGAGCCCTGAAATGATCTTAAATCTGATTCTGAGATTATATTTTATTGATAACCTGACCCATTGTGACAGGATTTGCTTCACAGGCGATACATGAATTGTTGCTCGAAATGGCGGCTCCAAAGAGCTCATCTGGGCTTCAACGAAATGGCCACGGGGCAAATTTTGAAAAGCTGGGAATAAAAGTAGCTGCTGTGGGCCTGATCAGAATGGGTGCAGTCCCCATAAATGGAAAGGGAGAGAACAAGGTGGAGGGAGAAGTAGAGAGAGAGAGAGAGAGAATGACATGGAGATAGAGAAAGCCGGAGAAAGAGACAGAGAGAGAGGGAGAGGAAGAGAGGGAGAGGGAGACCGAGAGAGAAAAGGGAGAGAGAGACAGAGAGAGACAGAGAGACGCAGCGGAGAGAGAAACAGAGAGAGGGGAAAGAGAGAGAGAGAGATAAAGACAGATGGAGAGAGAACGCAAGGACAATAAATATAATGATTAAAAAAGCGCAGAAAATATCACACAGATTCACATCAAAGCGAGGGTGTGTGTGAGAGAGAGAAAGAGAGAGAGAGAGAAACAAAGAGGGAGAAAGAAAGAGCTACTTGGTGAAGGCGAGATATAAAGACAGTTTCTAAGAAAGGAGAGAAAAATAACGAGAGAAAGAAAGAGTGAAATGAATCATATATATAATGAGAGGGAGCAAGCAGACATGGCTGGAACGAGAGGGAGAGACTGAGGAATACATACAAAGTGATGGAAGTAGAAGTGGAAATAACAAGATAGAAAAACAACACAGAAAATAAACAGAGACAAACGATATAAACAGAAATCAGACACAATGAAATACGATCAAACATACATAGTGACAGGAGGGTAGAGAGTGCATTGAGAATAGAACACAGAATGCATTAAATAACCAAACAAACTGTGTAATCATCCTGGAGTGTGTGAGAGTGCTGACCAGCAGAACAGCAGCAGATGAAGCAGGCCAGACACTTCATGTTTGTTCTGGGGTAACACTCTTGTGGATTTAATTTTGACATTTCTTAAGGTGATGCCTGGAGGCTGAACAATAAAGTCACTCAGTCTTGTGCACCTGACACTGACCATTACTTACTGCAGGAGTTTCCCAGCTGCTCTGTGCAGTAAAAAAAATCATCTGATGAACGAAAGCCTGAGACTAAATCGGCTTCAGCATATCTGAAGGAAAAGGACTCTTAAAATGATTGTTAATGACACATTGTAAAATATCACACAGCAGAGTTTAGATCACCATAGCAACAAGAACGATTCCAGGAGGGCTGGAGGTCGTTTGAACTCCTGCCGACTTAACTTGGTTATGTTGTGGACACTGAGAGAAAACAAATGAAGTGTCAATCAATTGTGGGTTGTATTTGTGGGAACCTGTTGTTGAGAAGCCACCGTCCCAGAGGTGTAATTCTGTGTTAAAAATATCTCTAAAAGCTGGGCAGTTGTTCAGTGGGGAAAGACACAGATCCACCACGACTGCTCCAACCTCACCTTTCACTTCCTGGCAGCACCACCTCAACTGGAATCTTCATGACTGCTCGCTACCTCCCAGCTTGTTGCCTCGATGCAGGTTTACAGATTGCCTGTGAAGCAGATGACCTGGATACAAGAGAAAGTCACGCTGCACGACAAAGGAATCCATCAAAATACCTCGAATATTCCCGGGAAGCTTGAACCAACCGTCTGAATAAAACTTTCGTTGTGGGCTTAGTCTCAGACAGACAATTGGTTTCCAAACTGTTATGCATTTCAGGAATTCAGAATGTGTTGTTTAATTGTTGTAAAAGCAATTCGAAATCGGGCATAAACACAAGATGTTGTTTAAATTATAATGTCAATTTTTCCAGTTTATTAATAATAAATGATTGTTTTCTTCACGACGTCATGGTTTCTGCCTGAAGTTTCTTTCGGAAAAAGAGTTCATTAAGTTAAATGTAAAATGAAACCTCGTGGAGACAAAAAGTCATTGCCCCAAATTAAAGTGTAAAATCACTTTGCACCTTTTTGCTCCTCCATCTGAACCGTGTGTAACTTTCCCAGTGAGCTGCTGGATTCTGTAATAAATCACAACGTACTCTTAACCCTTCTGCTGTGTTACTAAACTGGACAGGGTCCCGCAGCACCCTCCTGATCTGTTACTGTTACAAATACTGTTATTATTTCAGATTAAAGAAAAAAAATGAATAATGGAGAAATAAGCAAAATCCCAGATCAGAACTACATTCAGATTGAGTCCAATTTTACTCTGATTGATTTAATAGAAGCTAGAAATACATTCTCTGCACAAAATGACTAATTGGACCTTTCCTCCGAATGCCTGGTCTCTCCTTCTCCTTCAGCATTAGGTCCAAATAACCAAATGTTAATCCATTGTTTTGCAGAAGTTCACATTTTGGTGTTTAATTCCCTCACTGCACCGCTGTCTTTGTGTTAAACACCAGCTAGTGCCATTCTCACACAGTTTGTATCTTTAACTATCGTGCAACAGTGCTTCAACAGGAACAGCAAATGAGCCCTCTCCGTCTGTCACCATAACAAGCTCTACCTTGCTCCTCACCCTGACTGGTGCCCATTTTACTTCCCGTTCAATGCAGCGATTTTGATTAAACTTCATGGCAGCCATTTTGTTTAAGATGTCCACTTTGCCCCTCACTAAAATGGTCGCCCTACCCGTCATCATGATGGCTGCATTACTGGCGGCCATTCCGTTTCAGGTTCAGGGCAGCCATTTTGTTTCAAGTTCAGGGTGGCCATTTTGTTTAACATGGTCATCTTGACCCCAATATGATGTCCACCTTGGCCCAAAGTATGATATCAAACTTGCCCCTCACTAAGATGGCTGCTGCAGAGGCGGCTATTTTTTTCCTGTCCCAGACTTTGAAGTTGTTGCTCATAGTGTCATAGTGGGTGCAACACAGGAGGAGGCCATTCGGCCCACCGTGCCTGCGCTGGCTCTTTGAAAGGGCGATCCCATTTCCCTCTCAGCTCTTTCCCCACAACCCTTATCTGAGCCATGTAGTCGTGGTAATGTGTAAATATATACATATTTACATACAAGTTGTTGTTGTAGTAGTTGCTGTGATATATAAATACAAGTTGTTATGTCTATAAGGATTGTCTCTCAATCTTTACATTTACCTCCTTTGGAAACAGGGCTTTGTTTCTCTCTAAATGAATGTTGCTGAGTGATTGTCCCTGAAACTGAGTGAGGGATCTTACTGTCTATTTGTTTTTTTTTAAAGTTCTTTGCTTCAGCTCTTTTAAATGACATGAATTTATTTGAACTCTTTGGCTGATTGGAAAAAGCCACAAACTGAACGTTGACCACAAACTGCAGGCTTTTTATCCACTGCTAATTAAAACAAGAGAAAAGAGCAAAGGGAAAGTTCGTTCACCTTTTTGTCCCCTGTCCAGGAACAGAAGAGAAAACGAACTCGGGGCAGTTTGGGCCCTGCAGCAAATATTGACCAGGACAGAGAGTCAGACCGGCACCTTTTAGGGGGAAATGAGTGAGTGGGAAAGCAGGAGAGAAAACCCTGAAAACTTGTATTAGAGAAAGAGTGAAACAACATGCGCTCTTGAGTCTGTCCCGAGTCTCTCTCTCTCCCAACTTTCCTCTTTTTTCTTTAGATTCGTTGCTTTGTAACTGGGGATTTTATCAATGGTGTTTTCTGAGAGATTGCCTGTGTAACGGAATGAATGTGAGTGAGTGTGAGTGTGAGGGAACTCTGGGCTCTTGATGTGTTTTTTTCATCTCTTGCTTTGTTTTTAATCAATTCCTTATTTCTCTCTCTCTCCAGTGGATTACTTTTGTCGAAATGCCGTAACATGAAGATGTGGAAAGAGAAATTTTGGGAGGAGGAGGAGGAATCCTTGGAGAAGAAGCTTTCTCTCCAGAGGGGACTGACCGAGGCCTTCACCACAGGCTGCACCCAATGTGGCTCATGTGGTTTGTGTCTTGGTTACTGTGGGATCACTGGGAGCACTGTGGGCTCACTGGATTACAGTGCAATCTCAGTGGGGCATTGAGGGATCACTTGGTCACGGTGATCGCTGGGTCTCTGTGGGATCACTGGGTCACTGTGGGATCACTGGGTCACTGTGGGATCACTGGATCACTGTGGGATCACAGGTCACAGTGGGCAATGTGGGATCACTGGGAATCTGTGGGATCACTGGGCCATTGTGGGATCACTGGGACATTGTGGGATCACTGGGTCACTGTGGGATCTATGTGGGGCATTGAGGATTCATTTGATCACTGGGAGCACTGAGTCACTGTGGCCTCCTCCTGTTCCTGTATAATAGTCTTGATGGGCTGAACGACCGACTCAATTGACAGTATTTACAGGGGTCTGTGGGAGTGAATCAATCTGTAAAAGGGAAATCAGGACTGTAGATATTCAGGAAGTCCCCAGCCTGCGACATTATTTACAGAGGTCTGTGTGAGTGAGTCAATATATAGAGGGGTACAAAGTTCTTTCGATATTCAGACGGTTCCCAGATTGTATCAGTATTTACTGGTGTCTGTGAGAGTGAGTCAATATGTAAAAGGGTAGCAAGGACTGTTTATATTCAGGAAGTCCCCAGACTGTGTCAGTATTTACAGGGTTCTGGGAGTGAGAGTGAGTTAATATATAAAGTGTAGCAACGACTGTAGATATCCAGAGTTTCCAGATTGTGTCAGTAGGCAAAAGGATCTCTGAGAGTGAGTCAATGTGTAAAAGGATACCTAGATCTTCAGACAGTTCGCAGATTGTGTCAGCATTTACGGGGTTCTGTGGACATTCAAGATGTCCCCAGACTGTGATAGTTTTTGAAGGGGTCTATGGGAGAGAGTCAATATATAAATGGTACCAAGGACTGTAGATATTCAGACAGTTCCCAGATTGCGTCAGCAGTTACGAGGTTCTGTGGACATTCGGCAAGTCCCCAGACTGTGATAGTTTTTGAACGCGTCTGTGGGAGAGAGTCAATATTTACAGGGATATCAATGACTGTAGACATTCTGGGAGTCATCATACTCTATCAGTTCTAATAGGGGTCTGTGACAGTGAGTCAATAAAGAAAGGGTTGCCAAGGACTGTGGATATTCTGACAGTCCCTAGATTGTATCATTATTAGCAGGGGTCTGTGAGAGTGAGTCAATATTTGCAGTGCTACCAAGGACTGTAGACATTCACGGAGTCCCCAGACTGTGTCAGTATTTACAGGATTCTGTGACAGTGAGTCAATAAATAAAGGTGTACCAAGGACTGTTGATATTTCTGACAGTCCCTCGATTGTATTATTATTTACAGGGAGTGAGTCAATATTTAAACGGATACCAAGGACTGTAGACATTCTGGAAGTCCCCAGATTGTGTCGGTATTTACAGTGGTCTGTGAGAGTGAGTCACTATCTGAAGGGTAACCAAATATTGTAGATATTCAGGGAGTCCGCAGATTGTTTTATTATTTACAGGTGTCTTTGAGAGTGAGTCGATATTTACAGGGATACCAAGGACTGTAGATATTCAGCAAGTCCTCAGAATGAGACAGCATATGAAGGGGTCTGTGAGAGTGAGTCAATATATAAAGCGGTACCAAGGACTATAGATATTCAGATCGCTCCCAGATTGTTTCAGCACTTACGTGGGTCTGTGAGAGTGAGTCGATAATTACAGGGGTACCAAGGACTGTAGACATTCTGGGAGTCCCCATACTGTATCAGTACTAACAGGGTTCTGTGACAATGAGACAATAAATAAAGGCATACCAAGCGATGGAGACATTCACAGAGTCCCCAGACTGTGTCAGTATTGTGAGGGGTCTGTGAGAGCGAGTCGATATTTGCAGTGGTACCAAGGACTGTAGACATTCAGGGAGTCCCCAGATTGTGTCAGCATTTGCAGGAGGCTGTGAGAGTGAGTCAATATATAAAATTGTACCAAGGACTGTAGATATTCAGAGAGTCCCCAGATTGTGCCACTATATAGCGGGATCTCTGAGAGTGAGTCAATATGTAAAAGGGTACCAAGGAAAACAGATATTCCGGGAATCCCGGCGTTGTGTCAGTGTTTACAGGAGTCTGTGTGAGTGAGTCAATGTATAAAAGAATATCAAGGACTGTACATATCCAGGAATTCCCCAGATGGTGTCATCATTTACAGCCGTCTGAGAGATTGATCAATATAGAAAAAGCTACCAAGGCCTGTAGATATTCAGGAAGTCCCAGGATTGTGTCATTATTTACAGGGGTCTGTGAGAGTGAGTCAATATATTAAATTGTACCAAGGACTGTAGATATTCAGACAGTTCCCAGATTGTGTCAACATTTACAGGGGTCTGTGAGAGTGAGTCGATTATTAAATGGGTACCAAGGATTGTAGACATCAGGAAGTCCCCAGCCGCTTTATCATTATTTACAGGGGTCTGTGAGAGTGTGTCGATATTTGCAGAGGCACCAAGGATTGTAGAAATTCAGGGAATCCCCAGACTGTGTCAGTATTTACAGGGTTGTGTGAGAGTGAGACAATCTCTAAAGGGGTACCAAGGATTGTAGATATTCAGGGATTCCCCAGAAATTGTCAGTATTTACAAGGTTGTGTTAGAGTGAGACAATATATAAAGGGGTACCAATGATTGTAGATATTCAAGGATTCCCCAGAAATTGTCAGCATTTACAAGGTTTTGTGAGAGTGAGACAATCTCTAAAGGGGTACCAATGATTGTAGATATTCAGGGATTCCCCAGAAATTGTCAGTATTTACAAGGTTGTGTGAGAGTGAGACAATATATAAAGGGGTACCAAGGATGGTAGATATTCGGGGAGTACCCAGATTTTGGAAGTAATTAAATGGGTCTGTGAGAGTGAATCGATATATAAAATGGTACCAAGGACAGTAGATGTTCAGCCTGTACCCATATTGTGTCAGCATTTAGAGGGGTCTGTCAGAGTGAGTCAATATATAAAGGGGTAACAAGGACTGTAGATATTCAGGGAGTTCCCAGGTTGTGTCATTATTTACAGGGTCTGTAAGAGTGAGTCAATATACAAAGGGCTGCCAAGGACTGTAGATATTCAGGGAGTCCCCAGATTGTCTCAGTATTTACAGCGATCTGTGAGGGTGAGTCAATATATAAAAGGGTACCAAGGACTGTAGTTCTCCAGGCAGTTCCCAGATTGTGTCAGTATGTAGAGGGATCTTTAAGCGTGAGTGAATTTGTAAAAGGGTACAAAAGACTATCGATATTCAGGAAGTCCCCAGACCGTGTCATTATTTACAGGGGTCTGTGAGAGTGAGTGAACATATAAAACGGTACCAAGGACTGTAGATATTCAGACAGTGTCCAGATTGAATCAGCATTCAAAGGGGTCTGTGAAAGTGAATCAGTATATAAAGGGGTACTAAGGACTGCAAATATCCAGACAGCTCCGAGATTGTGTCATTATTTACAGGGGTCTGTGAGAGTGAGTCGATATTTACAGTGGTACCAAGGATTGGAGATATTCAGGAAGTCCCCAGACTGTGTCAATATTTACAGAGGTCTGTGAGAGTGAGTCAATATATAAAGGGGTACCAAGAGCTGTAGATATTCAGAGAGTTCCCAGATTGTGTCAGTATTTACAGGGGTCTGTGAGAGTAAGTCGATAATTACAGGGGCGCCAAGGACTGCAGACATTCCCGAGATCCCCAGCCTGTGTCAGTATTTACTGGTTTCTGTGGGAGAGAGTCGATATTTACAGGCATACCAAGGACTGTAGACATTCAAGGAGTCCCCAGACTATATCATGTTTCTGTGGGAGTTAGTCAATAAGTAAAGTGGTACCAAGGACTGTACATATTCTGACAGTCACGAGCTTGTATCATTATTTTGACGGGTCTGTGGGAGTGAATCGATATTTACAGGGATACCAAGGACCATGGACATTCAGGGAGTCCCCAGAATGTGTCATTATTTACAGGGTTCTGTGAAAGTGATTCATTAAATAAAGAGGTACCAAGGACTGGAGATATTTAGGGAGTGCCGAGATTGTGTCACTACTTACAGGGGTCTGTGAGAGCGAGCCGATATTTACAGGGTTACCAAGGACAAGAGCTATTCAGGAAGTACCCAGACTGTAATAATATTTACAGGGGTCTGTGGGAGTGAGTCAATAAATAAAGGAGTAACAAGGACTGTATGTATTTGGACAGTCACTCAATTGTATCATTATTTACAGGGGTCTATGAGAGTGAATCTACATTTACAGGGATACCAAGGACTGTAGACATTCAAGGAATCCCCGGAATGTGTCATTATTTACAGGGTTCTGTGGCAGTGAGTCAATATATAAAGGTGTGCCGAGGACTGTAGATATTCAGATAGTTCCAAGATTGTGTCATTATTTACAGGGGTCTGTGGGAGTGAGTCGATATTTACAGGGTTACCAAGGAGTGGAGATATTCAGGAAGTCCCCAGATCGTGTCAGTATTTACAGAGGTCTGTGGGTGTGAGTCAATATATAAAAGGATGCCAAGGGCTGTAGATAATTAGACAGTTCCCAGATTGTGTCAGTATGTAGAGGGATCTCTGAGAGTGAGACAATATGTAAGAGGTTGCTAAGGACTGTAGATATTCAGACAGTTCCCAGATTGTGTCAATATGTAGAGAGATGTCTGAGAGTGAGGCAATATGTAAAAGGGTGCCAAGTACTGTTGACAATCAGGGAGTCCCCGGACTGTGTCAGTTTTTACAAGGTTCTGTGAGAGTGAGCCAGTAAATAAAGGGGCACCAAGGACTGTAGATATTCAGGAAGTCCCCAGATTGTTTCATTGTTTACAGGGGGCTGTGAGAGTGAGTCGACATTTACAGGGTTACCAAGGACTGTAGATATTCAGACAGTTCCCAGATTGTGTCAGTATGCAGAGGTATCTCTGAGAGTGAGACAATATGTAAAAGGGTGCCATGGACTGTAGATATTCATTGAGTTCCCAGATTGTGTCATTAAGTAGAGGGATCTCTGAGAGTGAGTCAATATGTAATAAAGTACCAAGGATTGGAGATATTCAGGAAGTCCCCAGAATGTGACAGTATTTACAGCGGTTTGTGAGAGTGAGTTAATATATAAATGGGTACCAAGGACTGGTGATATCCAGAGAGTTTGCAGGTTGTGTCAGAATTTACATGGGTCTGTGAGAATGAGTCAATATATAAAGGGGTACCAATGACTGTCGGTATTGAGACAGTCCCCAGATTGTGTCAGCAGTTACAGCGGTCTGTGAGAGTGAGTCGATAATTGCAAGGGTACCAAGGACTGTAGATATTATGACAGATCCTAAATTGTGTTTGTATTGACAGGGGTCTGTGGGATTGAGTCAATAGTTACAGGGATACCAAGGACTGTAGACATTCAGAGAGTCCCCAAAATGTGTCAGTATTTACAGGAGCCTGTGAGAGTGAGTCAATATTTGCAGTGGTAACAAGGACTGCAGATATTCAGACCATCCCTAGATTGTGTCAGTATTTACAGGTTTCCATGGGAGTGAGTCAATATCTAAAGTGGTACCAAGGACTGTAGATATTCAGGGTGTCCCCAGAATATTCCAGTATTTAAAAGGTTCTGTGAGGGTGAGCAATATATATAGGCGTACCAAGGATTGTAGATATTCAGGGAGTCCCCAGATTGTGTCAGTATTTACAGGGGTCTGTGGGAGTCAGTCAATATATAAAGTGCTGCCAGGGATTGTATACATTCAAGCTGTACCCAGTCTATGCCAATATTTACAGGTGTCTGTGGGGCTGATTCAATATTTAGAATGTTACTAGGCAGTGTACACATTTAGACAGTCCACAGATTGTGTGAGGAAATCCAGAAGTGGATCAATATTTTAAAGTATCCAAAGCCTTTCTCATAATCTGTATGCATAATTGCACGGAAATCCATAGACTGTGTGAATATTTACAGTAGATTCCAAGGACTGTGCCGTTATTTACAGGTGGATCCAGAGACTGCCCCAATATTTACAAGCCGATCCATAGACTTGCCAATATTGACGGGGTATCCAGAGATTGTACCAATATTCGCAAAATGGTCTCTAAACTGACCAGTAGAATGGTTCAGTTCCCATCTCTGAGTTTAAACCCATCCCTTGAGAAGTGGGTAGAAACTCTCTGAAATTAAAGGATTTCACTCAGAAATAACCTGCAATCTGTAAATGAAGCTGCTCTCCTTTCACATCAGTGCTGTCAGACTGTGGGTCTCATAGATTCTCTTCTTTCAAATATTTATTAAAATTATATACTGGGCTTTGAGCTTCCATCTGTATAATATTTGGTTCAATATTTGTTGTGATATAAACATTGTTGGATTTAAAGTTGTTAACTGAATATGTTTGTTCAGTGACTGTAATTAATGTCAGTCTCCACGGACCCTATTTGTGCCACTGGAGTGTTTCTCCCTGCTATTAATAAGCGACTACTTTCAACATGTTATCCCATAGTGTCAGTGGGAGCATCACCTCCAAGCTGCCCGACCGAGCACGTCACGCTAGATTTATGCGCGCGCATTCCGGACGATATCTGGGCACATTGGGAGGCCGAGTTGCGCCGATCCAACGGGCGTTGCATGACCCAATTTATAGCCCAGTGAGCTGACACACCGGGGGAGGCCTCACAGTGTTGGAAATGCAGTGAAATATATTGAAGTGTTTATAAACACAGGGAACTGACATACCAGGGTAGGCCTCACACTGTTCGACACGGAATAAAATACAATGAAGTGTTTATAAACACTGAAAGCTGATACACCAGGGGAGGCCTCACAATGTTGGACACGGAGTGAAAAACAATGAAGTGTTTAGAAACACTGAAAGCTGACACACTGGGGAGGCCTCACAGTGTTGGAAGTGCAGTGAAATATATTGAATTGTTTATTCATAGAGAGCTGACACACCGTGGGAGGCTTCACAGTGTTAGAAATGCAGTGAATTACATTGAAGTGATTATAAACACAGGGAGCTGACACACCAGGGGAGGCCTCACGGTGTTGGACACGGAGTGAAATACAGAGAAGTGTTTATAAACACAGGGAGCTGACACACCAGGAGAGGCCTCACAGTGTTGGACACGGAGTGAAATACAGTGAAGTGTTTATAAAGACAGGGAGCTGACATACCAGGGGAGGCCTCACAGTGTTGTGCACGTTAGTGAAATACAGTGAAGTGTTTATGAACACTGAAAGCTGATACACCAGGGGAGGCCTCACAGTGTTGGACACGGAGTGAAATACAGTGAAGTGTTTATAAAGACAGGGAGCTGACATACCAGGGGAGGCCTCACAGTGTTGTGCACGTTAGTGAAATACAGTGAAGTGTTTATAAACACTGAAAGCTGATACACCAGGGGAGGCCTCACAGTGTTCGAAATGCAGTGAAATAAATTGAAGTGTTTATAAACACAGGGAGCTGACACACCAGGAGAGGCCTCACAGTGTTGGACACGGAGTGAAATACAGTGAAGTGTTAATAAACATAGGGAGCTGACACACCAGGGAAGGCCTCACAGTGTTGGACACGGAGTGAAATACAGTGAAGTGTTTATAAAGACAGGGAGCTGACATACCAGGGGAGGCCTCACAATGCTGGGAACGTTAGTGAAATACAGTGAAGTGTTTATAAACACTGAAAGCTGATACACCAGGGGAGGCCTCACAGTGTTGGAGACGGAGTGAAAAACAGTGAAATGTTTAAAAACACTGAAAGCTGACACACCGGGGGAGGCCTCACAGTGTTGGAAATGCAGTGAAATATATTGAAGTGTTTATAAACACAGGGAGCTGACATACCAGGAGAGGCCTCAAAGTGTTGGACACGGTGTGAAATACAGTGAAGTGTTTATAAACACAGGGAGCTGATATACCAGGGGAGGCCTCACAGTGTTGGAGACGGAGTGAAATACAGTGAAGTGTTTTTAACACTGAAAGCTGATACACCAGGGGAGGCCTCACAGTGTTGGACACGGAGTGAAATACAGTGAAGTGTTTATAAACACAGAAAGCTGATACACCAGGGGAGGCCTCACAGTGTTGGACACGGAGTGAAATACAGTGAAGTGTTTATAAACACAGAAAGCTTACACAACAGGGGAAGCCTTACAGTTTTGGACACGGAGTGAAATAGAGTGAAGTGTTTATAAAACCAGAAAGCTGACACATAGGTACATTTGAAGATCGGTACAGGATTCGGCCATTTAGCCCCTCGAGCCTGTTCCGCCTTTCAATGAGATCATGGTTGACCTGTGACCTAACTCCACATATCCGCCTGAGCACCATATCCCTTAATACCTTCGGTTGACATAAATCTTTCAATATCAGATTTAAAATTAACAATTGAGCGAGCATCAACTGCTATTTGATGAAGAGAGTTCCAAACTTTTCCCACCCTTTCCCTGTAGAAGTGTTTCCGAACTTCACTCCTGAAAGTCCTGGCTTTCATTTTCAGGCTCTGTCCTCTCGTCCGAGACTCCCCAAACAGCGGAAATAATTTCTCTCTTTCGATCCGACCAGTTCCCCGGAACACCTTGAAAACTGCGATCAAATTATCCTTTAATCTTCTAAATTCCAGGGAATACAAGCCTGGTTTGTTTACTCTCTCCTCGTAATTTAACCCTTCGTGTTCAGGTATCATTCCAGTAAATCTGCTCTGCACTCCCAAGGCCAATATGTCCTTCCTGAGGTGTGGCACCCAGGACTGAACACAGTACTCCAGGTGTGGTCTAACCAGAGCTTTGTTTAGCTGCAGCATAACTTCTACCTACGTATTCTAGTCCTCTAGATATAAAGGCCATCATTCCATTAGCCTTTTCAGCTTATTTTCTGTACCTGTCCATGATATTTTAATGATCTATATACATGGACCTCTAAGTCTCTTGTGATTTTGTGATTTCCGATCCCACTGCTGTTTCTCTGCACCAGTTAAAGGGGCGAGTGAGATACAGAGGAAATTGTCCCAGTTCCAGAAAAGCATACAGGATCTGCTCCAGCTGCAGTCGATGGGGATCGATGTCGGGGAGGAACTCAGGGAGTTGAAGGGCCAGAAAGTCTCACTCGTCACCTCTGAGACCTCGAAGATCACCTTTCTGTCCAGAGTCCGCTCCGTGGGGCAGGGCGAGAAGTGCTCGCGTTTCTTCTTCCTAAAGCTGCACAGAGACCTCTGGTGATCAGCAGACTGAAGGAGGAAGAGGTCTCGGTGACGTCTTCACAGACCGACATACTGAGGATCAGCAAGTCCTTTTATGCCGGGCTGTTTGACGCAAAGCCCAGAGACAGCACGGCCTCTCAATCCTTCCTGTCCTCTCTCTCTTAGAGGACAGCGAGTGGGAGTGCCTGGATTGGTCATTGACCTTGGACGAGTTGACAAAAGCCGTCCAGTCCTTGAGAAGAGTAGAACTCCGGGGAGCGAGGGTTTACCGGTTGACTTGCACTCAGCTCTGTGTAACTGGATAGACCCAGACCTATTGGAAGTGTACAGGGGTATACTTCTGGCAGGCAGCATGTCAGAATCCATGAGGAAAAGCATCATCACCCTCATCTACAAGCAGAAGGGGGAGAGGGAAGAAATCAGAAATTGGTGACCCATTTCCTTGCTAAATGACGACTTCAAAATTCTATCTGCGGCCATCGCCAACAGGCTCAAGTCTGCTCTGGAGCGGGTGATCCACCCGGATCAGACCTGTACTGTACCCGGCAGGAAGATCTCTGATAGCCTTGTGCTGCCCAGGCATACGATCGCCTACATACAGGACAGGGGGGTAAACACCTGCCTCATCAGCCTGGTCCAGGACAGGGCCTTGCTCAGAATATCTCACACCTACATGATGGACGTGCTCTCCAAAATGGGCTTTGGGGAAGAAATCCGCGATTTGATCCGACTGCCCTATGTGGACATCCGCAGCACATTCCTAATCAATGGGCGGGAGTGGGAGAGTTTTCCAATCATATCTGGAGTCAGGCAGGGCTGTCCTCTCTCCGCGGTCTTGTTCAAGTGTTGTATCGAGCTATTTGCCCCGTCCATCAGGAAGGGCACAGGTATCAGGGGGATGACGATCCCAGGCAGCGGAGGCTCTCAGGTTAAGGCCTCCCTGCACATGGATGACGTCACCGTCTTTTGCTCCGATCAGCAGTCGGTCCACAGACTGATGGGCATCTGTGAACGATTCGAACTGGCCTCGGTGTCCAGAGTGAACTACAGTAAGGGTGAGGCCATGTTCTATGGCAGGTGGGAGACCCGATCCTTTGTCCCTTTCACCGTCAGGTCCGACTACCTGGTTCAGGGGGGCCCCAGGTCTCCAGCAAGCAATGGGAGGAGCGGGTAGCCAAGGCGAAACAGAAGCTTGGTGTGTTGGGGGGCTCAATAACGGGCAGGAACCTGGTGATAAAGTGTGAGGTACTCGCGGTGTTGCTCTACGTGGCCCAGGTCTGGCCCATTCCCCACCGCTCGGTCGCCACAGTCACCCGAGCTATCTTCCATTTGTCTGGAGGTCCAAGGTAGAACGTGTCCACAGGGACACCATGTACAAGTCCCCAGGCAAAGGGGGCAGAAGCGTCCCTAATGCTGCCCTGATCCTGATGGATATTTTTGTGTGTGGCTGCCTCAGGATGTGTGTAGAGCCCTGTTACACAAACACCAAGTGTCACTACGTGCTGAGTTTCTACCTGTCCAATACACTGAGAAAACTGGGTCTGGCCATGCTGGCCGAGCAGACGCAGGATGTACCTTCCAGCTAGACAGTCCCCCACCACTGTCCCAGGTGGAGAATTTCCTGAGGAGGAACCACTTCGATCACAAGGCCGTCGGACAGTGGTCGACGAGGAACGTTCTGGGGGTCTTGCAGGAAAATGAGAGGGTGGATCCATTCGGGCAGTTCCCCGACCAGACGGTTGATGCCATTTGGCAGAACATCTCGTCGCTGGAACTGACCAACAGGCACCAGGATGTGGCCTGGATGGTGGTGAGAAGGACCCTCCCAGTGCGGTCCTTCCAACACGCACGGAATCTCAGCACCACCTCGAGCTGCCTTCAAAGCTGCAACAGGGATGAGACCGTTGTCCGTCTTCTGGTGGACTGGACCTTCACGCAGAATGTGTGGAGAGAGATGCGTTTGTCTCTGTGCCAGTTCATCCCCAACACCTCGGTAACACAGGACGCTGTGCTCCATGGGTTGTTCCCCAGGACGTACACTGAGACAGATATCGACTGCTGCTGGAAGACCATCAACTCGGTGAAGGAGGCCCTTTGGTCCACTCGAAACCTACAGGTTTTCCAGCTGAAGGAGCGGTCCACGACCGAGTGTTGCCGACTGACACACTCCAAGGTCCAGGGGAATGTGCTGCGGGATGCACTGAGGCACGGTGCGGCCTACACAAGGGCTCTATGGGGAAAGAGCACCGTGTAAAGCCATCCCACCTTTTATTATACAGAATGTATGACAAGAAATGCACTCTGCATTGTATCGAAATAATGGGATCAGAGTGTGTGCGATCTGTTTTGTATTGTTTAGAATTGAAATTGCGATTTTTACCCTGAACTGTATGCATCCTTAAATTTTATGAAATAAAGTATATTTTGAAAATAAAAAAAAATTGCTGCTCAACGGCACTCCTCTGAGCAGCGAGAGACCTGTCTGACTGTCTGAGAGAAGTCTTTTTTGCCTGAAAGTGAGTCCGGTTTGACGTGTTGTTGCACAAAGGCGCTCCCTGCTGGTGAGCAGAGGAAAATGCTCGAGCAAAACAGCCGTGTTCGGACAGACACAGAAAGCTTTCAGGTTTGAGAAAGGAAAAGCGCCAATATTTTAAGCAGTAAGCAATCTGTAAAGTTAAGAAAGCGGCCTTGAGCTCAACACCATTCGCTCCAAAAGCAAGTTTGCTACTTTGGGCCGGAATTAAACCAGCGATTTAAGAGTAATTTTGCTTTCAAGATTTAATCTCTACAAGTTTTCCGCATTACCAGCTGAGCTATCGAAGGGAAGCAGCAAAGGTGATTGTTCACCGTGCGCCTTTTGACACTCCCGGACTCGTGGAGTTGCGTGGGCATAACCGAGACTGACTCGGTACCTGCTCATACCGCAGCGCTTTGAGAGTGTGAGCTGCTCCTTACTCTCCACAACCTGGGTTAGTGGAGCAATGGGGAACGTGTCTGGCCAGAATTCAGAAGATTGTTGGTTCGATTTCCACCTGGATGGAGAGTTTTTTGCAAACTGCCGATTAGTTTATGATTTTACAACTTGCAAACTGTCCTACTTGTTAGTGCTGCCTGGATATATATGCATCAAGTGCCTTCTTAGCGCAGCAGGCAGCGCGTCGGTCTCATAATCTGAAGGTCCTGAGTTCAATCCTCAGAGAAGGCATCTTTAAGCTTTTTTTTCCATCTTTGCTCAAGACCAAAATCAAGAATTTTTGCTGCCTGCAGCACACCAAAAGATTTGCTGCCCCTTGACCCCTCTGTACCGTAGCACGCAGTGAAGCTTAAGAAGTACATGGACCATGGGCTCGCTGAAAACTGACACCACTTTTGTTTCTGGACAATTGACCCAAGTCAAAAGGTGAGTGGAGAATGCAAGAAACGATCCTACTATCTCTCACATGCTCAGCGAGCACTCTATCAGAATCATAGAAAGGTTACAGCACGGAAGGAGGCCATTCGGCCCATCGAGTCCACACCAGCTCTATGCAAGAGCAATCCAGTGAGTCCCACTCCCCCGCCCCATCCCCGGAGCCCTGCAATTGTTTTTCTTTCCATGATTGAATCACCCCCTCGGGCAGTGCATTCCAGATCCTAACCACTCGCTGCGTAAAAAAGTTTTTCCTCCTGTCACATTTGGTTCTTTTGTCAATCAACTTTAATCTATGTCCTCTGGTCCTTGACCCTTCCGCCAATGGGAACAGTTTTTCTCTATCTACTCTGTCTAAATCCTTCATGATTTTGAATACCTCTATCAAATCTGCTCGCAATAGTCTCTGTTCCAAGGAGAACAATCCCAGCTTCTCCAGTCTATCCATGAAACTAAAATCCCTCATCCCTGGAATCATTCGAGTAAATCTCTTCTGCACCCTCTGCAAGGCCTTCACATCTTTTCTAAAGTGCGGTGCCCAGGAGTGGATACAATACTCCAGTTATGGCCGAACCAGTGTTTCATAAAGGTTCATCATGACTTCCATACTTTTGTACTCTATGCCTCTATTTATAAAGCCATGGATCGCGTATGGTTTTGAACTGCTTTTTCAACCTGCACTGTCACCTTCAATGATTTGTGCACATACACCCCCAGATCTCTCTGTTCCTGTACCCATTTTAGAATTGTGCCCTCTAGTTTATATTGTCTCTCCTCGTTATTCCCACCGAAATGCATCAATTCGCATTTTTCTACGTTAATGTTCAACTGCCACGTGTCCGCCCAAGACAACAGCGTGTCTATATCCTCTTGAAGTCTATCACTATTCTTCTTACTGTTTACTACCCTTCCACTGTGGGAGAACCTTCACCACACGGACTGCAGCGGTTCAAGAAGGCGGCTCACCACCACCTTCTCAAGGGCGATGAGGGATGGCCAGCGATGCCCACATCCCATGAACGAATAAAAAACAATTTCGTGTCCTCTGCAAATTTGGAAATTGTGCCCTGTACACCCAAGTCCAAGTCATTAATATATATCAAGAAAAGCAGTGGTCCCAGCACTGACCGCTGAGGAACACCACTATATACTTCCCTCCAGTCCGAAAAAACAACCGTTCACCACGACTCTCTGTTTTCTGTCCCGCAGCTAATTCTGTATCCATGTTTCTACTGCCCCCTTTATTCCATATTTGTGGTTGTTTATTGTAAATTGCCCCTCACAGTAGTTGCTTCGCACTCGCCTCCAAGCGGCTCCACGACCAGCAGAGAAATCTTGCCTTGGGTTGGCCCCCTCCCTGAATACAATCAATACTTTACTCCAATCGGTAGTATCGAGCATCAGCAAGTGAGCAACAGCAGAACTGGAAGCCACAGCAATCGTGAATGATGCTGAGAAGAGCCCGAGCCTGCGGAAGGCAGACGAGGTCACCGGAAAGGAACAGCGGCCCCGAGTTTGAGGGATCAGCGAAGGCCCTGTCTGTCTGACTGACTGACAGAAGTCTTTTGCCTGAAAGCGGTTTGAAGTGTTGTTACGCAAAGGCACTCCCTGCCGGTGAGCAGAGGCAAATGCTCGAGCAAAACAGCCGTTTTCGGGCAGACACAGAAAGCTTGAATGTTTGAGAACGGAAAAGAGGTGCCCTGTGCCTCAGCGCCAACATGTTAAGCAGTCGGCTGTCTGTAAAGTTATGAGAACGGCCATGAGCTAATTGCTGCTTATTCCAAAAGCACGTTCACTCCTTCGAACCAGCGACACTAAGGATGATTTTGATCTACTTTTGTATTAAACACTTCGATTCGACCAGCTGAGCTATCCATGGGAAGCAGTTAAGGTTTTTCCCTTTGGTGATTGTTCACTGTGCGCCTTTTGACACTCCTGGGCTCATGGAATCGTGTGGGCATGACCAAGATCGACTCGGTACCTGCTCATACCGCAGCGCTTTGAGAGTGTGAGCTCCTACTTACCTTGTATCAGTTGGGCCAGTGGAGCAATGGACAACATGCCTGTTTACTGATAAGCCCATTGTAGATTCGGTTCCCATTTCACACGAAGGTTTCTGTAAACTTTTTTTATTACATTACTACATAAAATTTAAGAATACACAGAGTTAAAATTAAATTTCACAATTTCGAAGCAATACAATACAATAAAGACCGTGTCTCACGGTATGGCCCGTCCAGTTAAAGGGGCCACACCATGAGATCTCACGGTGTGACCTGTCCAGTTAAAGGGCCTCACCCTGTGATCATAAGACCAAAATAGATGGGAGTAGGAGTTGGCCATTCGGCCCCTCGACCCCGTTCCGCCATTTAATGAGATCATGGCTGATCTGATTTTTACCTCAACTCCACTTTCCCGCCTTTTCCCCATATCTTTTGACTCCCTTGCTGACCAAAAATTTGTCTGACTCAGCCTTGAATGTATTCAATGGCTCAGCCTCCACAGCTTTTTGGGGTAAAGAATTCCAAAGATTCATGACCCTCTGGGAGAAGAAATTCCTCCTCATTTCCGTCTTAAACGTGCGAACCCTTATTCTGAGACTATGGCCCCTAGTTTTAGATTCCTCCATGAGGGGTTCCATCCTCTCAGCATCTACCCTATCGAGTCCCCTCAGAATCTTGTATTTTTCGGTTAGGTCTCCTCTCATTCTTCTAAACTCCAACGAGTATAGACCCAACCTGTACAATCTTTCCTCATGAGACAACCCATCCATACCTGGAATCAACCAGGTGAACCTTCTACAGGCATTTGGAGAGGCAGGGAGTGATTAGGAACAGTCGGCATGGTTTTGTGAGAGGAAAATCATATCTCACGAATTTGATTGAGTTTTTTGAAGGAGTAACCAAGAAGATAGATGAGGGCTGTGCAGTAGATGTGGTCTACATGGACTTTAGCAAAGCCTTTGACAAGGTACCGCATGGTAGGTTGTTACATAAGGTTAAATCTCACGGGATCCAAGGTGAGGTAGCCAATTGGATACAAAATTGGCTTGACGACAGAAGACAGAGGGTGGTTGTAGAGGGTTGTTTTCCAAACTGGAGGACTGTGACCAGCGGTGTGCCTCAGGGATCGGTGCTGGGTCCGCTGTTATTTGTTATTTATATTAATGATTTGGATGAGAATTTAGGAGGCATGGTTAGTAAGTTTGCAGATGACACCAAGATTGGTGGCATTGTGGACAGTGAAGAAGGTTATCTGGGATTGCAACGGGATCTTGATAAATTGGGCCAGTGGGCCGATGAATGGCAGATGGAGTTTAATTTAGATAAATGTGAGGTGATGCATTTTGGGAGATCGAATCAGGCCAGGACCTATTCCGTTAATGGTGGGGCGTCGGGGAGAGTTATAGAACAAAGAGATCTAGGAGTACAGGTTCATAGCTCCTTGAAAGTGGAGTCACAGGTGTATAGGATGGTGAAGAAGGCATTCGGCATGCTTGGTTTCATTGGTCAGAACATTGAATACAGGAGTTGGGATGTCTGGTTGAAGTTGTACAAGACATTAGTAAGGCCACACTTGGAATACTGTGTACAGTTCTGGTCACCCTATTATAGAAAGGATATTATTAAACTAGAAAGAGTGCAGAACAGATTTACTAGGATGCTACCGGGACTTGATGGATTGACTTATAGGGAGAGGTTAGATAGACTGGGACTTTTTCCCCTGGAGAGTAGGAGGTTAAGGGGTGATCTTATAGAAGTCTATAAAATAATGAGGGGCATAGATAAGGTAGATAGTCAAAATCTTTTCCCAAAGGTAGGGGAGGCTATAACGAGGGGACATAGATTTAAGCTGAGAGGGGAGAGATATAAAAGGATCCAGAGGGGCAATTTTTTCACTCAAAGGGTGGTGAGTGTCTGGAATGAGCTGCCAGAGGCAGTAGTAGAGGCGGGTACAATTTTGTGTTTTAAAAAGCATTTGGACAGTTACATGGGTTAGATAGGTATAGAGGGATATGGGCCAAGTGCAGGCAATTGGGACTAGCTTAGTGGTATAAACTGGGCGACATGGACATGTTGGGCCGAAGGGCCTGTTTCCATGTTGTAATCTTCTATGATTCTCTGAACTGCCTCCAATGCAAGTATGTCCTTCCTTAAATAAGGGCACCAGTACTGTATGCTGTCCTCCAGGTGCGGTCTCACCAGCACCCTGTACAGTTTTAGCATGACTTCCCTGCTTTTACACTCCGCTCCCACATAAATAAAGGCCAATATTCCGTTTGTCTTCCGGATTACCTGCTGCACCTACATGTTGACTTTTTGTGCTTCATGTACGAGGACACCCAGATCCCTCTGTACTGCAGCATTTTGTAGTATTTCTCCATTCAATTAATATTTGCTTTTTTATTTTTCCTCTCAAAGTGGATGTCTTCACATTTTGCCACGTTATATTCCATCTGCCAAATGTTTGCCCATTCACTTAACCTGACAATATCCTTTTGCAGACACTTTGTGCCCTCATCGCAACTTGCTTTTCCACCTATCTTTGTATCATCAGCAAACTTGGCCACAAGATACTCTGTTCCTTCATCTAAGTCATTGATATATATTGTAAATAGTTGAGGCCCCAGCACGGAGCCCTGTGGCACCCCACTAGTTACAGATTGTTATTTGGAAAATGACCCTTTTATCCTGACTCTTTGTTTTCTGTTAGTTAGCAAATCCTCTATCCATGCCAGTATATTACCCCAACACCATGAGCTCTTATCGTGTGCAGTCATCTTTTATATGGTACCTTATCGAACGTCTTTTGGAAATCCAAATATACTGCATCCATTGGTTCCCCCTTATCCACCCTGAGCATTACTTCCTGGTGGTGGATGGGGTGCCAATCAAGCGGGCTGCTTTGTCCTGGATGGTGTCGAGCTTCTTGAGTGTTGTTGGAGCTGCACTCATCCAGGCAAGTGGAGAGTATTCCATCAAACTCTTGACTTGTGCCTTGGAGATGGTGGAAAGGCTTTGGGGAGTCAGGAGTTGAGTCACTCGCCGCAGAATACCCAGCCTCTGACCTGCTCTTGTAGCCACAGTATTTATGTGGCTGGTCCAGTTAAGTTTCTGGTCAATGGCGACCCCCAGGATGTTAATGGTGGGGGATTCGGCGATGGTAATGCCGTTGAATGCCAATGGTAAGATAGTTAGACTCTCTCTTGTTGGAGATGGTCATTGCCTGGCACTTGTCTGGCGCGAATTTTACTTGCCACTTATGAGCCCAAGCCTGGATGTTGTCCAGGTCTTGCTGCATGCGGGCACGGACTTCATTATCTGAGGGGTTGCGAATGGAACTGAAAACTGTGCAATCATGAGCGAACATCCCCATTTCAGAACTTATGATGGAGGGAAGGTCATTGATGAAGCAGCTGAAGATCGTTGGGCCTAGGACACTGCCCTGAGGAACTCCTGCAGCAATGTCCTGGGGCTGAGATGATTGGTCTCCAACAACCACTACCATCTTCCTTCTTGCTAGGTGTGACTCCAGCCGATGGCGAGTTTTCCCCCTGATTCCCGTTGACTTCAATTTTACTCGGGCTCCTTGGTGGCACACTCGGTCAAATGCTGCCTTGATGTCAAGGGCAGTCACTCTTACCTCACCTCTGGAATTCAGCTCTTATGTCCATGTTTGTACCAAGGCTGTAATGAGGTCTGGAGCCGAGTGATCCTGGCGGAACCGAAACTGAGCATCAGTGAGCAGGTTATTTGTGAGTAAGTGCCGCTAGATAGCACCGTCGATGAAACCTTCCATCACTTTGCTGAAGATCAGTGGTCGAATTCTTGCTTTCCCCATGAGTGACCTGTGTTCGATTCGCGGCCAATGCACTCTCAATTTCATTTTAGATCTTTAATTCGCCCGCACCACTCAACCCCGCTTATAGCTGAAATTCACCATTTATTTAGGGCTGCAAGTAGTGTGGCCACTGTTTTCGGCCAGAATGGAGATGATTGGGTAATTCCCCCATCTTTCACTGCTGTAACTGACTGGGATTAATTTTACACACATAATTTGGATTATGTAACTATCCTCCCCGCATTGCATTTTACAAACATACAAACATACGAACAAGAACTAACAGCAAAAGATACTCTGGTGCATCCAGCCTGTCTCATGCAATTCTCATACCTTGTGTTTCACACTAAATAGAATCCCCACTCCACCCAAAACTACGCCATCTCCTGCGAGAGGCGAAAAAACAAATGAAAACTCAGGCCAATCTGGGGGGAGGGGGAATCTTGGAGTTTCCTCTCGACCCTTAGGAGATCGAAACTGGAGTAGGAGGTTATTCTGGCTCTGGATAATTCTATGCATTACCTACCTTTTGCATGCGATGATCTTCCCCAGCCTGAAAGAGGTCCAGCTCTCGATTGAAATATTGCTGGAGAAATAATCAATTTATATTATGTAACTATCCTCCACTCATTGCATTTTACTGGATCAATAATCAATATATATTATGTAACTATCCCCCACTCACTGCATTTTACTGGATCAATAATCAATTTGTATTGTGCAACTATCATCCACTCACATACTGCATTCTTCTGGCGAAATAATGAGTTTGTATTCTGTAAATCTCCTTTTAAAGTCCGACGTTATGTATTTGTTTGTCTATATTAGGAAGTGTATGCATACTTTGTTTAAAATTGTTGTAGATTTACAGTAAAGTAGTAAAATATCTGGCAATTTCTGAAGCAAGTAGAGTTTGTTGAAATATCAGAGGTTTTTGCAAACATGCTGAGAAGGTGGGAGTTATAGAATCGAGGTTCTACAGCGTCACCTCTGGTGGACAGGTGTAATTACAGCATTTCACATTTACAGAGGCAGTTTTTTATTGTAAAAATTAATACAATATAGGAATTTCTAATGGAAAGAGGTGACGCAGAAGTGTAAGTACTTTTTAAAAACAATATTAGGTGCAGGCATATGATTTATAATGTATTAGTAATTGAACTCGCTGGGCTTTGTTGTAAGGTGTCAGTAGTGGCCCAGTTGATAGCCTCCTTAACTCTGATATTGGACATTGTAGTTTCGACTCCCACTCCAGAGACTTCAGCACAAAATCTAGGCTTACTGGATTAGTCCAGTGCAGAACTAATGGAGTTTGGTACTCTGAGAGGATCTGTCTTTCAGATAAGACATTAAACAGAGGCTCTATATTCTCTCACAGGTGGACGTGAAATAGTCTAATGCACTATTGGAAAAAAAGCAGGCGAGTTCAACCGAGTGTCCTGGTCAATGTTTATCCCTCAACCAACATCACCAGTACAGATGATCTGCTTATTATTACATTGCTGTTTATGGGACCTTGCTCTGTGAAAATCGGCTGCTGTGTTCCTACATTACAACAGTGATTACCCTTCAAAAAACACTCCATTGGCTGCAAATCGCTTCCGGACCTGCTTTGATCGTGAAGGGCGCTTTATAAATTAAAGATATTCCTCTTTTATTGTTAAATAGCAAAACCTTTGCCAAATTGTGAAATAAAGATGTCGAGTTGGTTGGTGCATAGATTTTCCTGTACAGTACAGCAGAAGTAGGCCATTCGGCCCCTGGACCCTGCTCCTCCATTAAATAAGATCATGGCTGAACTTTTACCTTAATTCCACTTTCCCACCGTATCCACATATCACTTGATTCCCTCAGTGTCCAAAAATCGATCGATGTCAGTCTTGAATATACTCAACAACTGAGCATCAACAGCCCTCTGGGGGGCAGAAAATTCCAAAGATTCACAACCCGCTGAGTAATTGTTTTCCTCTTCTCGGTCCTAAATGGCCGACCCCTCATCTTGAGACTATGACCCCGAGTTCTAGAGTCTCCAGCCAGGGAGAGCAGCCTCTCTGCATCTACCTTGTCAAGCCTTCTAAGAATTTTATACGTTTCAATTAGATCACCATTCATTGTTCTAAAATCCAGAGAACATGAGCCCATTCTACTCAATCTCTCCTCATAGGACAACCCTCTCATCCCAGGAATCAATCCAGTGAACCTTCGTTGCACGCCCTCTAAGGCAAGTATATCCTTCCTTAGGTAAGGAGACCAAAACTGTGCACAGTACTCCAGATGTGGTCTCACCAAAGTCCTATATATTTGCAGCAAGACCTCCTTATTCTTGTACTCCAACCCCCTTGAAATATTGGATAACATAGCATTTCCCTTCCTAATTGCTTGCTGTACCTGCATGTTAACTTTCTTTGATTCGTGTACAAGGAAACCCAAATCCCCCTGACTACAACATTTCTTAGTCTCTCACCATTTAAAAAAATATTCTGCTTTTCTATTCTTGCTACCAAAGTGAATAACCTCACATTTCCCCACATTATACTCTATTTGCCACCTTCTCGCCCATTCACTTAACCTGTCTATATCCCTTTGAAGCCTCTTTGCGTCCTCCTCACCACTTACTTTCCCACCTTTGTATCGTCAACAAGTTTGGATACATTATTCTCGGTCCCCTCCTATAAGTCATTGATATAGATTGTAAACAGCTGAGGCTCCAGCACTGATCATTGCGGCACCCGTCTCGTTACTACCTGCCAACCCGAAAATGACCCATTTATTCCTTACTCCTTTTTTCCAGTCCGTTAACCAATCGTCAATCCATGCTAATATATTACCTCCAATCCTATGAGCCCTAATCTTGTGTAACAATCTCTTGTGTGGCTCCTTTCTCCTGTCCCAGTGGTTTCTGGACCATCAATAGATTACCGGAAGCCCCAATAGATATCTGGAGCACCAATAGATTTCTCCCATCCCAATGGTTTACTCCAGCTTTTTTTTTTCAAAAAAATGTACTTTATTAATAAAATTTGCAGCAATGCATACAGTACAGTTGTCATATCACATTCCAAACGTACACAATACAGATTATACAATTTGCAGGTTACATCAAGTACGGTTCAATGAACACATTGTACATAATTACAGTTCATCACACTATGGGGTGTCTCATTGCATTATACTCAACACAGATTGTTGATTACAGATTCATTACAGGTACATTACAGATTCATTACAGGTACATTACAGCAATTTGAATTTTACATTCTGCCCAGGGTTTTTTTTCCCCTGATTTCAGCCCCTCGGTATACAATGGCGGGAAGGCTATAAACGGTTGCCTTTCCCCACAGGGCCTTTGCGGTGGCCGCACCCATCCTCAGTGCGTCCCTGAGCACGTCGTCCTGGACCTTGGAACGTGCCAGTCTGCAACACTCGGTCGAGGACAGCTCCATGCACTGGATGACCAGCAGGTTTCGGGCAGACCAAAGGGCGTCTTTCACCAAGTTAATGGACTTCCAGCAGCAGTTGATGTCTGTCTCGGTGTGCGTCCCCGGGAACAGCCCGTAGAGCACACAGTCCTGTGTTACGGAGCTGCTCGGGACGAACTTGGACAGATACCACTGCATCTCTCTCCAGGCCTTCTTTGCAAAGGCGCATTCCAGAATGAGATGGGTGACGGTTTGGTCTGCACCGCAGCCTCCTCGGGGACAATGTGCGGTGGCGCTGAGAGACCGGGAGTGCAAGAAGGATCTGAAAGGAAGGGCCCTTCTCACCACCAGCCAAGCTATGTCTTGGTGCTTGTTTGAAAGTTCTGGCGATGTTTTTATTTATATATTTCAAAAATATACTTTATTCATAAAAATTGTAAAGGTAAACAGAACAATGCAACTATCACAATACAACTACAGGTCATACATGATAAATACAGTTCATGACACTCCAGGGTGCCTCATTGCACTTGCAATCAGTATAGATTACAGTTACATTACAGCAATTACAGTCATTACAAGGAGTTTTTTTTGGTTTCCAGTCCCTCGGCCTACGATGGCGAGAGTGTCCTAAAATGTGGCCTTTCCCCATCGAGCTTTTGCGGTGGCTGCATCTCAGCGCCCTGTCCTAGAAATGCTTTAATATCTAAGGGTTACTAGGTATTTTGCAGAAAAGAACGACGAACACCATTGTTAATCGGCCAGCAAGTCCTTCGAGGTGATAGCTCAGATTGTAAACAATTTTACACCACCAAGTTATAGTCCAACAAATTTATTTTAAATTCCACAAGCTTTCGGAGGCTTCACCTGACGAAGGAGGAAGCCTCCGAAAGCTTGTGGGACTAAAAATAAAATCGTTGGACTATAACTCGGTGTTGTAAAATTGTTTCCAATTGTTAACCCCAGTCCATCACCGGCGTCTCCACATCACAGCTCAGATAGGCAGTGATTCGAAGTTGCCATTAAAGTCACCGCTCTGGGAGCACACATTATTTCTGTTTTTAGTCATAAACGAGGGGAGAGCGCGAACGCAGTCCCCACTACCACAAATTTTGCAGTCGAGTATCCCGCATTTGGGGACATCGCAGGCGTCAGCACACCCGGAGTGCAATGGGTTCGCCTCGTCCTGGGAGAACCTCCTTCCTGATCAAGGTCTCTCCCCTACCAGGTAAGTATGCTCGAATGGTGTTGCAAATTTCCATCCAACGGCAGTCAACACTCTTTCACATTAGGGCAAATAAGAATTTGAAACGTTCATTTTCCATTTTTATAAGGAATGTTTACTGGAAATGTAAGAATCATTGTTTTTCCATCATTTCTTTGGTTAAATATGATCGTTTTTGCAGATTCAACAGTATTCGCTGCCTCATTTGCATATCACCCATAAAAGGAAAGAGCGCCCCCCATTCGCCGGATGGAACGGAGCATTCCTGAATGGCTCTGCCCATTTACAGCTCATCTCTTGTTTCTTCACTTGTCCCACTACCGCCCTCCTCGCCTTGAATCTTTTTTTTCCAAAAAATATACTTTATTCATAAAATTTGCAGCAGTACATACAATACAGTTGTCATATCACTTTCCAAACGTACACAATACAGATTATACAATTTGCAGGTTACGTCAAGTACAGTTCAATGAACACATTGGACATAATTACAGTTCATGACACTCTAGGGTGTCTCATTGCATCATACTCAACACAGATTATTGCTTACAGATTCATTTCAGATTCATTACAGGTACATTACAGGAATTTGAATTTTACATTCTGCCCGAGGGGGTTTTTCCCTGATTGCAGCCCCTCGGTTTACAATGGCGGGAAGGCTCTAAACGGTTGCCTTTCCCCACAGGGCCTTTGCGGCGGCCGCACCCATCCTCAGTGCATCCCTCAGCACGTAGTCCTGGACCTTGAAATGTGCCAGTCTGCAACACTCGGTCGAGGACAGCTCCTTGTGCTGGAAGACCAGCAAGTTTCGGGCAGATCAAAGGGCGTCTTTCACCGAGTTGATGGTCTTCCAGCAGCAGCTGATGTCCGTCTCAGTGTGCGTCCCCGGGAACAGCCCGTAGAGCACAGAAACCTGTGTTACGGAACTGCTCGGGACGAACCTGGACAGATACCACTGCATCTCTCTCCAGACCTTCTTTGCAAAGGCACATTCCATAAGGAGATGGGTGACGGTCTCGTCTCCACCGCAGCCTCCTCTGGGACAGTGCGCGGTGGCGCTGAGAGTCCGGGAGTGCATGAAGGATCTGACGGGAAGGGCCCTTCTCACCACCAGCCAAGCTAGGTCTTGGTGCTTGTTTGAGAGCTCTGGCGATGAGGCGTTCTGCCAAATGACATTGACAGTCTGCTCGGGGAACCAACTGACAGGATCCACCATCTCCTTTTCCCGCAGGGTCTCGAGGACGTTACGTGCGGACCACTTGCTGATCGCCTTGTGGTCAAAGGTGTTTTCCTGCACAAACCTTTCCACGAAGGACAGGTGGGGCGGAACGGTCCAACTGGACGGAGCGTTCCATGGCAGCGTGGCCAGGCCCATCCTTCTCAACACCGGGGACAGGTAGAACCTCAGCACGTAGTGACACTTTGTGTTTGCGTACTGAGGGTCTATGCACAGCTTGATGCAGCCGCACACAAAGGTGGCCATCAGGATGAGGGCCACGTTGGGCACGCCTTTCCCCCCTTTCTCTGGAGATTTGTACATCGTGACCCTGCGGACACGGTCCATTTTTGATCTCCAGACAAAGTGGAAGATGGCTCGGGTGACTGTCGCGGCGCAGGAGCGAGGTGTGGGCCAGACCTGCGCCACGTACAGCTACACCGAGAGCACCTCGCACCTGATGACCAGGTTCTTGCCCACGATCGAGAGGGATCGTTGATGCCACAGTCCCAGTTTCTGCTTAACCTTGGAGATACGCTCCTCCCAGTTTTTGGTGCACGCCCCGGCCCCCCCGAACCAGATCCCCAGCACCTTCAGGTAATCCGACCTGACGGTGAAGGGGACAAAGGATCGGTCGGTCCAGTTCCCAAAGAACATGGCCTCGCTCTTGCTACGATTTACCCTGGCCCCCGAGGCCAGTTCGAAACGGTCGCAGATGCTCATCAATCTGCGGACCGACAGCTGATCCGAGCAAAAGACGGCGACGTCATCCATGTACAGGGAGGCCTTGACCTGAGTGCCTCCGCTGCCTGGGATCGTCACCCCTCTTATGCCCGCATCCCTCCTGATGGACTCGGCAAAGGGTTCGATGCAACACACGAACAAGACGGAGGAGAGAGGACAGCCCTGCCTGACTCCAGATTTGATCGGAAAGCTTTCTGATTCCCACCCGTTGATTGAAACTGCGCTACTGATGTTTGTGTAGAGCAGTTGGATCCAATTGCGGATTCCCTCCCCAAACCCCATTTTGGAGAGTACGTCCATCATGTACGTGTGGGATATTCTGTCAAAGGCCTTCTCCTGGTCCAGGCTAATCAGGCGGGTGTTCACCCCCCTGTCCTGTACGTAGGCAATCGTATCCCTGAGTAGCGCCAGGCTATCAGAGATCTTCCTGCCGGGTACGGTGCAGGTCTGATCGGGGTGGATCACCACCTCCAGGGCTGACTTGACCCGATTGGCGATGACCTTGGACAGAATTTTGTAGTCCACGTTAAGTAGTGAGATGGGTCGCCAATTTTTGATTTCTTCCCTCTCCCCCTTCCGTTTGTAGATGAGGGTGATGATTCCTTTCCTCATGGACTCTGACATGCTGCCTGCCAGAAGCATACCCCCGTACACTTCCAGCAGGTCTGGGCCTATCCAGTCCCACAGAGCCGAGTACAACTCCACCGGTAAGCCGTCGCTTCCGGGAGTCTTACTCTTCTCGAAGGATCGGACGGCCTTTGTCAGTTCGTCCAGAGTTAGCGGGTGATCCAGACTCTCCCGCTTGCTGTCGTCTAGAACCTCCGTGATAGACGACAAGAAGAAGTGGGAGGCCGCGCTGTCTGTGGGCTTCGCGTCGTACAGTCCGGCATAAAAGGATTTGCAGATCCTCAGTATGTCGGGCTGCGAGGACGTGACCGAGCCGTCCTCTTCCTTCAGGCTGCTGATCACAGAGCTCTCTCTGTGCACCTTTTGGAAGAAGAAGCGCGAGCAAGTCTCGTCCTGCTCCACGGAGCGGACTCTGGACCGGAAGATGATCTTGGAGGCCTCGGAGGCAAAGAGCGAGGCTTGCTGGTCCTTCACCTCTCTGAGTTCCTCCCCGACATCGATCCCCATCGACTGCAGCAGGAGAAGATTCTGCATGCTTTTCTGGAGTCGGGACGTTTCCCTCTGCCTCTCTCTCGCCTTCTGAACACCTTTGAGGATGAAGAACCTCTTGATGTTCGCCTTGATGGCTTCCCACCAGTGCACTGGGGAATCAAAGAGGGGCTTTACGGTTCTCCAACCTTTGTAATCGCTCGTCAGTTCCTCAATGTTTCCCGGGGTCAACAGTTTCACGTTCAGCTTCCATGTCCCCCTGCCCACTCTCTGATCGTCCTGTAGGTGACAGTCGGCCAGGAGGAGGCAGTGGTCAGAGAAGAACACCGGTGTGACCTTGGTGGATCTGACCTTGAGCTTCGGGGATACAAACAGGAAGTCTATCCTGGAACGGACGGACCCGTCTGGTCTGGACCAGGTGTATTGACGCGCCGCTCCGTCTGCAGGGTTGCTGAAGACGTCGCACAGCTTGGCGTCTTTCACCGCTTCCATCAGGAGTTTGGACGTGGCGTCCAGTTTGCTGTCGGCTCTGCCGGATCGTCCAGCCGCATCGATGATGCAGTTGAAGTCACCGCCGAGAATGACCGGCTTGGACGTCGCCAGCAGCAGTGGGAGCTGCTGGAAGACGGCCAGCCGCTCGCTCTTCAGAGCCGGGGCGTACACGTTGATCAGCCGGAGCGGAGCGTTTTTGTACATTACGTCTGCTACGAGGAGACGGCCCCCCACCACCTCCTTTACTTCGGTGATGGTGAAGTTGCCCCCCCGCAGCAGAATCCCCAGGCCGGAGGCACGGTTATCGTTGCCTCCCGACCAGATAGACGGCCCGTGGGCCCAGCGCTGCGACCATTGCCTGTAATTGCTGAGATGCGGCAGGCCGCACTCCTGTAAGAACAGTAGGTCGCTCTTGACCTTGGCCAGGTAGTCCAAGGTCGACACACATCGCGTAGTGCTTTTAACGCTACGCACGTTAATGGATGCGACTTTCAGACCCATTTTAACAACTGTTTAAAGTCTCACCCGTCAGTCCGTTTGCTGTTTCCAGCTCTTGGCCGTGTTTCTGCATATAGGTGATCTGTGTAAAGTGTTCCACGATCCCTGAGCTGAGGTACGAGTTCTGTTCTGCCTCAGAGAGGGGGTCGTCGTTCCGCCGGGGTGACATCGGCGGCCTGGTGTCGGGTGAAGAGTCCGTGCGATCCTCGATCGGTTGGGGCTCCTCGTTGTCGCTTCTCCCGGTTTCCCGGAGCTGGTCTTCGCTCTCTGCGGTGCTGCTCCCAGTGTCCCGGAGCTGGTGTGCGCTGGGCACTACGATGCTGCCGGCTTCCCGGAGCTGGAGGGCACTGGAGGCGTTGTCGCTCCCAGTGTTCTGGAGATGGGGGCTGCCGATCGCATCGGGGTCACCTTGGGTATTTTGCCGCTTTCGGTGGGACGGCTGACCACTTCGCTCCTGTCGTCCCTCCTCGTCAGACTCGGGGTAGTCGTTGCAGTCCGACTGCGACTCGAGTGCTCTTTTGACCCCTGGTGTAGTGTCGGCAGGGGCTTGTTTCCTTTTCTCTGGCTTCTTCTTTTTGGTTTTATTGACCACCAGCTGCCATCCTCCCTCTGCTGCCTCCTCGTCCATGGACTCTGTCGTCTGTTGGGGAGGCTCGGAGCTGGGTGTCGGGGTCTGGCAGTTTTCGGCTTGACCCTTTCCTCGTTCATTGTTTTCCTGGGCTAGGGGCTTCTTGGAGGAGGTCGCGGCCGGCCGCTGACTCTTGGCCTTCTTTGGGGCATCCTTGCTTGTTGCCCCCTCCTCCTCCGCTGTGTTGTTCTTGGCCGCCTGGGCGTAGCTGAGGTTGCGTTCGGGGCAGACCCTGTAGAGATGGCCTTCCAGCCCGCACAGGTTGCAGCGCTTGCTCTCCTTGCAGTCCTTAGTCTGGTGTCCTTCCTGCTTGCAGTTCTTGCAGACGGTTGCAGTGCAGGTGTTCGCCAAATGGCCGGATTTGCCACAGGTGCGACAGACTCTGGGCTGCCCCACGTACGTGATGTATCCTTGACTTCCTCCGATGGCGAAGCTGGAGGGAGGGTGGACGATGTTGCCTTGGGCGTCCAGTCTCAACATTGCCGTGACCTCCCTCTTGCTGGTCCAGATCCCAAACTGGTCGGTGACGTCGACGCTGTTCTGCGCCCCGTCGACGTATCTGGCAAGGAACGTCAGCACATCGGCGACCGGGACGTGTGGGTTGTACATGTGTACAATCAGCTTGCGATTCCTCTGCGTTGGGAGGGTGAAAAGCGGCTCCGCAGCGAGCATGGCCAGCAGTCCGACGCTCCCCTTCTCCTTGAAGACTTGAAGAAGCTTCTGGCGTCCAGCGACGGTCTTGAAGGTGACGTCAAAATGTCCGCTTCGAGGGAAATCCTGGAGGCAGAAGATGTCCGTCGCTTTGAATCCACAGCAGTCGAGCAGAACGCGTTTGACGAAAAGCTCCCGATCCACCGGCGAAACACATTCGACTGTCGTTACCGTCACCCTGACGGTGTTTGGCACACCATGGCCGACTGCCCGGGTGCCCTTCCCTGCCATTGCAGTGTTGATGTGGTCCTTATGCAAATTTAGGGGCGGAGCCAGCACACAAACGACCAATCACAGCAAAGTCCGCACTTTGCGAGCGCACGAGGTCGCGGCCAGCGTTCCAGTCCGCTCAGATCCAAATAAGCCCGAAAAGGAACACACTTGATCTTAGCCAAAAGGCACTCCAGGGTGCCTCATTGCACTTGCAATCAGCATAGATTACAGTTACATTACAGCAATTACAATCATTACAAGGAGTTTTTTTTGGTTTCCAGTCCCTCGGCCTACGATGGCGAGAGTGTCCTAAACTGTGGCCTTTCCCCATCGAGCTTTTGCGGCGGCTGAATCTCAGCGCCCAGTCCTGGAAATGCTTTAATATCTAAGGGTTACTAGGTATTTTACAGAAAAACGACAAACAACACTATTAATCGGCCAGCAAGTCGTTTGCGCTGATCGCTCAAATAGTCACTGATTGGAGATTACTCCATTAATAACTCATCACTCTGGGAGCAAACTTCATTTCTATCTTTAGTCATGAACCAGGGGAGAGCGCGAACGCAGTCCCCACTACCACAAATTTTGCAGTCGAGTATCCCGCATTTGGGGACATCGCAGGCGTCAGCACACCCGGAGTGCAATGGGTTAGCCTCGTCCTGGGAGAACCTCCTTCCTGATCAAGGTCTCTCCCCTGCCAGGTAAGTATGCTCGAACAGTGTTGCAAATTCCCATCCAACGGCAGTCAATACTCTTTCACATTAGGGCAAGTAAGAATTTTAAACGTTCATTTTCCATTTTGATAAGTTATGTTTACTGGAGATGTAAGAATCATTGTTTTTCCATCATTTCCTTGGTTAAGTATGATAGCTTTTGAAGATTCAACTGCATTCGCTGCCTCATTTGCATATCACCCATAAAAGGAAAGAACGCCCCCCCCCCCATTCGCCGGATTGAATGGATAATTCCTGAATGGTTCTGCCCATTTGCAGCTCATCTCTTGTTTCTTTACTTTTCCCACTACCTCCCTCCTCGCCTTGAATCATCATCATCATCCCTCTTGTCATTTAATCACTCCTGCCCTCCCACTCAATCTCAGACCTTGCCTTTTGTTCTTTCCTCCCCCATTTTGCCTGGCCCTGAAGTTGCTTAAAAACTGTTAAATCTTTTAACTTCTTCCAGTTCTGACGAAATGTCATCGACCTCAAACGTTAAACCTGTTTTTTTTTCAAAAAATATACTTTATTCATAAAATTTGCAGCAATACATACAAGACAGTTGTCATATCACATTCCAAACGTACACAATACAGATTATACAATATTCAGGTTACATCAAGTACAGTTCAATGAACACATTGGACATAATGACAGTTCATGACAGTCGAGGGTACCTCATTGCATTAAACTCAATACAGGTGATTCATTACAGATTAATTCCAGGTACATTACAGATTGATTACAGGTACATTACATCAATTTGAATTTTACATTCTGCCTGAGGGGGTTTTTAAGGGCATAAGAAATAGGAGCAGGAGTCGGCCACACGGCCCCTCGATCCTGCTCCTCCATTCAATAAGATCGTGGCTGATCTTCGACATCAGCTCCACTTTCCCGCTCGATCCCCATATCCCTTGATTCCCTGAGTGTCCACAGATGCTGGTATTTTCTGTTTTTATTCCTGAAGCTGAACTGATGTGCATATGGGGTTTTTTATTTCAAAAATGTACTTTATTCATAAAATTTGTGAAGATACAAACAGTACAATGCAAATAATACAATGACAGATCAGATCTGATGAACACAGATCATGACACTCTGGGGAGTCTCATTACTGATCACGGTCTCATGACATCACCGTCTTTAGCTCGGATCAGCTGTCGCACCGCAGATTGACAAATTTCTGACGTCACACACGCTCCCGGCCCGCGCTGTTTCGGTTCAACGGCCGAGCAGCTTTCAAATCAGCCACCACGTGACCCCGGGCCGCCGTCCCCCGCCCCTCGCGGTCAGTGAATGGAGCTTGGGGCGGGGCCGAGCCCCAATTGGTGAGCGGGGATGTCAATCAGCGGGTTCCGACCCAATCGCAGGGGCGGACTCGAGGAGGGGGCGTTAATTGAGGCCGAATATCCGAAGTGCGCATGCCCCGACCCTCCAATCCCCGAATGGAGCGGAGTCGGCGGAGAAGAAGGCGGTTTGATGGGAAAATGGCGGCGGAGGCGGAGAAAGAGTGAGAGATAGGGTGAGTGTGCGGGACTGGGGGCCGCTCCGAGGGAGGGAGGGAGGGAGGGAGGGAGGGAGGCTGTATCCCCCTCACCCCCCGCGGACGGACGGAGCCGCCGCCCTGTGGATGGAGGGAGCGGGCGGGCGGGTGAGTGAGGGGAGCTTGAGATGAGCGGGCGGTCGGTCTCGGTGATCTCCCCCCTCCCTCCGGAGATGGCGGGGCGCGGGGAGATCTGTGGATCGGAGATTAGATCAGCCCGGGTCCCGGGACTGAGAGCCGGAGCTCCTTTAATCAAAACACCCGCCCCGGGGATTGAATAAACTCCCGGGGAAAAACAATCAGAGAGAAGGAGGAACTGAGGGGGGGGGGGTCTCAGTATTTGATGAACTGAGGGGGGGGGGTCTCAGTATTTGATGAACTGAGGGGGGGTCTCAGTATTTGATGAACTGAGGGGGGGGTCTCAGTATTTGATGAACTGAGGGGGGGGTCTCAGTATTTGATGAACTGAGGGGGGGGTCTCAGTATTTGATGAACTGAGGGGGGGGTCTCAGTATTTGATGAACTGAGGGGGGGGTCTCAGTATTTGATGAACTGAGGGGGGGGGTCTCAGTATTTGATGAACTGAGGGGGGGGTCTCAGTATTTGATGAACTGAGGGGGGGGTCTCAGTATTTGATGAACTGAGGGGGGGGTCTCAGTATTTGATGAACTGAGGGGGGGGGTCTCAGTATTTGATGAACTGATGGGGGGGTCTCAGTATTTGATGAACTGAGGGGGGGGGTCTCAGTATTTGATGAACTGGGGGGGGTGGTCTCAGGATTTGATGAACTGAGGGGGGTGGTCTCAGTATTTGATGAACTGAGGGGGGTGGTCTCAGTATTTGATGAACTGAGGGGAGGGGGTGTCTCAGGATTTGATGAACTGAGGGGGGTGGTCTCAGTATTTGATGAACTGAGGGGGGGGGGTCTCAGTATTTGATGAACTGAGGGGGGTGGTCTCAGTATTTGATGAACTGAGGGGGGGGTCTCAGTATTTGATGAACTGAGGGGGGTGGTCTCAGTATTTGATGAACTGAGGGGAGGGGGTGTCTCAGGATTTGATGAACTGAGGGGGGTGGTCTCAGTATTTGATGAACTGAGGGGGGGGTCTCAGTATTTGATGAACTGAGGGGGGTGGTCTCAGTATTTGATGAACTGAGGGGAGGGGGTGTCTCAGGATTTGATGAACTGAGGGGGGGGTCTCAGTATTTGATGAACTGAGGGGGGGTCTCAGTATTTGATGAACTGAGGGGGGGGTCTCAGTATTTGATGAACTGAGGGGGGGGTCTCAGTATTTGATGAACTGAGGGGGGGGGTCTCAGTATTTGATGAACTGAGGGGGGGTGGTCTCAGTATTTGATGAACTGAGGGGGGGGGGTCTCAGTATTTGATGAACTGAGGGGGGGGGTCTCAGTATTTGATGAACTGAGGGGGGGTCTCAGTATTTGATGAACTGAGGGGGGGTCTCAGTATTTGATGAACTGAGGGGGGGGTCTCAGTATTTGATGAACTGAGGGGGGGGGTCTCAGTATTTGATGAACTGAGGGGGGTGGTCTCAGTATTTGATGAACTGAGGGGGGGGTCTCAGTATTTGATGAACTGAGGGGGGGGGTCTCAGTATTTGATGAACTGAGGGGGGGGTCTCAGTATTTGATGAACTGAGGGGGGGGGGGGGTCTCAGTATTTGATGAACTGAGGGGGGGGGTCTCAGTATTTGATGAACTGAGGGGGGGGGTCTCAGTATTTGATGAACTGAGGGGGGGGGGGGGGTCTCAGTATTTGATGAACTGAGGGGGGGGGGGTCTCAGTATTTGATGAACTGAGGGGGGGGGGGTCTCAGTATTTGATGAACTGAGGGGGGGGGGGTCTCAGTATTTGATGAACTGAGGGGGGGGGTCTCAGTATTTGATGAACTGAGGGGGGGTCTCAGTATTTGATGAACTGATGGGAGGGGGTCTCGGTATTTGATGAACTGATGGGAGGGGGTCTCGGTATTGTTCAGTCAATCGAGTGCGGGTTTGGGGGCCACTCGGAGGGAAGGATCAGGATCAGACTGTGCGGGACTGGGGGCCACTCGGAGGGAAGGGGGGGATCAGGATCAGACTGTGCGGGACTGGGGTCACTCGGAGCGAAGGATCAGGATCAGACTGTGCAGTTCTGGGGGCCACTCGGAGGGAAGGGGGGGGATCAGGATCAGACTGTGCGGGACTGGGGGCCACTCGGAGGGAAGGATCAGGATCAGACTGTGGGACTGGGGGCCACTCGGAGGGAAGGATCAGGATCAGACTGTGTGGGACTGGGGGCCACTCGGAGGGAAGGATCAGGATCAGACTGGGGGCCACTCGGAGGGAAGGATCAGGATCAGACTGTGCGGGACTGGGGGCCACTCGGAGGGAAGGGGGGGATCAGGATCAGACTGTGCGGGACTGGGGGCCACTCGGAGGGAAGGATCAGGATCAGACTGCGGGACTGGGGGCCACTCGGAGGGAAGGGGGGGATCAGGATCAGACTGTGCGGGACTGGGGGCCACTCGGAGGGAAGGGGGGATCAGGATCAGACTGTGCAGGACTGGGGGCCACTCGGAGGGAAGGGGGGATCAGGATCAGACTGTGCGGGACTGGGGGCCACTCGGAGGGAAGGGATGGATCAGGATCAGACTGTGCGGGACTGGGGGCCACTCGGAGGGAAGGATCAGGATCAGACTGTGCGGGACTGGGGGCCACACGGAGGGAAGGGATGGATCAGAATCCAGAGGAAAATATGATCCTAAAAACAGGGGTGGCACATGGAGAGGGAATTGCCTCAAACTGGGGCAGGAGAATGAAACGATCACATATTGTGGTCGGGATGGTGAAGAGACATGGAATGTGGGAACAGAGTTCCTCAAACAGTGTATTAAATTCAATATTTAAGGAAAAGTGTAGATTAGATTCTCCTTCACACCGTCAATATTGATCTCATTTTCTGCCCCGCCATAATTAGATATCCTGGTGAATGACGGAGTGATTGAGAAAAGTCCACAGCTGGAAGTAAACAGGGATTGTAGACTGAGGAACAACAGCAGGTGAATCAGCACAGGATTGTGAGAGCAGCAACCAGAGAGAATCCTTCCGATTCAAAAAGCTTCCATAGATCGACTGAGGAGAAAGGTAAGAGAAAGTCCCATTTCCTCAGATAAACACTGGTCCTGTAGACAGTCCACAAAGGTTACAAGGTAATGGGGGAAATGGTGAGAATGAGACTGGGAGAGTCTGATCACCGAGTACAATTATCCAGCATGAGGCCGTGCAATGAAATGTGAAGTGAGATCAGTTTCTGTCTCAAAACACACAGTCACAAATGAATCTTGTGTGTGTTTTAGAGAAAAGGGGTTTGATCTAAGAGGTGACTCCAGTCTGAGGCAGTGCCTAGCAGATATACAGTGTCTCCCCGCCCCCAGCACCAACTCGGAAAGAACCCACCTTTATAGCCCCGATAATATCGATATTACACTGTGAGTTAAGGTAGTGCCAGACAGTGTTACCGAATTCAAATATATTTCCTATCCAACAGTCAAAATAAATCAACTTAAAATTCGGAACTGGATATTGGGTTTAACTTAATGTTATTTCCCATCAGTAAATCTATTTCTGGATTTAACAATTGTAGTTGAATTAAATGATTATCATTTAAATATAAACTGGTGATAAAATGATGCGTAAATCTTATTTAATGATTTGTAAAATTTCTTCCAATTGATTATTCTGATACAAAGCACAAAATAATGTTCTGGGTGATCACATGATCCAGCTCCCGGCCTCGGCCGAGGGTTCTTTTTATTAAACTGAGAGCGATGTTTGTCCCGATACAATCCAGATTCATTTCCCTGCTCTTTGATTTGATAGAAGTGTTCAAAATCATGGCGATTTAGATAAAGTAAATAAAGAGAAACTGTTCCCATTGGTGGAAGGATCAAAAACCAGAGGACACACATTAAAGGTGATTGGCGAAAGAACCACATTCAGTGAGTTTAATGATCTGGAATGCACTGCCTGACAGGGTGGTGGAAGCAGATTCAATAATAAATTTCAAAAGCGAATTGGATAAATTGTGTAAGGGAAAATATTTGCAGACCTGCGTGGAATGAGCGGGGGAATGGGACGAACTTGAATGCTCTTACAAAGAGCTGGCACAGGCTCGATGGCCTGAATGGCCACCTTCGATGCTGTAATCATTCCATTATTCTATCCAATTCCCTTTTGAAAGTTACTATTGAATCTGCTTCCACCACCCGTTCAGGTAGTGCATTCCAGATCATAATATCTGGCCACATCAAAATGAAAATCTCTTCATTTCCCCCACCCCCCCGCCCTGGTTCTTTTGTCAATTATCTTAAATCTGTGTCCCCTGGTTATCGACACATATTAATCTTAAAAGCCTTTTTCTAACCATCCGTTTATCGATTAATAAATATCTTTAATCTAACTTAACAGGTATAAATAGAGGACCGTGTTTTAATATGTGATTTTAAAACATCACTGAGACAGGTCCTTTAGATTAAAGTACAAGTCTGGCGTGTAAAGTTACTTTCATATTATAAAGAGATCATTTTCAGTAATACCATTGTTAAGAAATGGCGGGGTTATAATATGTGTTCTATGAAAAACAAATATAATTGCAGCGACACAAAGTTCAAAACACTTCTTTCCATTTGCCGGCTGTAAGTTGTCAGCGAGCTCAAGGAACGGAAACGAGATCTGTTGCATCGCCCCCCTCTGCTGACTGAGGTTTGTAACCTGGAGACTTGGGGGGTAAAGTAGATCTGTTGCATCGCACGCCTCTGCTGACGGCGGTTTGTCATCTGGAGACTAGGGGGTAAAGTAGATCTGTTGCATCGCCCCCTTCTGCTGGCGACGGTTTGTAACCTGGAGACTGGAGGGTAAAGTCAATCTCCCCTCTTTCTCTCATCACACACACGGTTCTGGGTGGAAACCAGATGGTGATCAGAATTAAAGATAAAACCTAATGCAGAGAATCAATCAACACCAAATGCGGGTGACCCCATTATTCTCAGGTGGATGTTAGGGTCGAATTGTAACCCAGATCTACTTTAATCAAAAAGCACTGGGATTGAAGAAGCCTTCTGGTAAAAAAATCACACTGAAGGGGGAACTGAGTGGGTCTCAACATTTATGCCCGAGTGACACAAAGTAAAAGCAAAATGCTGAAACTCGCAGAGACAGAAGCGAAAATTTTCCGTTTGTGGGAACCTCACTTCCTCCAACTTTGGATCGATATGAGGAAGAGGTTTCTGATCCTTTGCCCCGAGACGCCACTTGCTGTGTCTGATCCAACCTGTGATATGGACACGTGTCTTCTGGCAATTTAACTTGTTCAATCCCAGTCTGTGCCGGATTTTACAAATCGTTGATGGTTAAAGGTCGGGTTTCATCATCCTGGCACTTCTCTCCACACAAAACACTCAGTCACTCACTGATGTTCAGAGGCATCTTCTCTCTCTCACACGCATTGATGTTCAGAGGCATCTTCTCTCTCTCACACGCATTGATGTTCAGAGGCATCCTCTCTCTCTCACACTCATTGATGTTCAGAGGCATCCTCTCTCTCTCACACTCATTGATGTTCAGAGGCATCCTCTCTCTCTCACACTCATTGATGTTCAGAGGCATCCTCTCTCTCTCACACTCACTGATGTTCAGAGGCATCCTCTCTCTCTCACACTCACTGATGTTCAGAGGCATCCTCTCTCTCTCACACTCACTGATGTTCAGAGGCATCCTCTCTCTCTCACACTCATTGATGTTCAGAGGCATCCTCTCTCTCTCACACTCATTGATGTTCAGAGGCATCCTCTCTCTCTCACACTCATTGATGTTCAGAGGCATCCTCTCTCTCTCACACTCACTGATGTTCAGAGGCATCCTCTCTCACTGTCTCTCTCACAGGGTACACTGCCATCGTGTGGTGACACAATGCCTTCCCCAAAGTGTGTGACACTGTATCATCACCCGTTTGTTTCACACTCCACCCAATGACATTAGACAGGAACAGGAGGATGCCGTTCAGCCCCTCGAACCTGTCCCGTCACTCTATTAGATCGTAACCGATCTGTACCTCAACTCCATTTCCCGCCTTAGCTGCATGTCACCTTAATATACCTAATAAAAGGGTAGATTTCATTACCTGTTACTTTGTGCTGAAAACAGAATCTGACCCTATTGGGGAACTGGAAACCAGGGACACAGACAGACTCAGTGAGTGAGGAAAACTGTGGGAGATGGTGTTTTATGTGGGCAAGTGTGAGGTCATCCACTTTGGATCAGAAAAAGACACATTCCCCTTTGTGTCTGGAGAGGCCCCGAGAGATGTTTCCCCTCAATTCCCCACCAACTATCGATAGTTTCAGTGATTGGGTTTATCCTAAGACGAAGAGTGGGCCGTATTTCTGGTCATTCATTCCTTTCTGGTGCAAAAACACAAAAGGAAACGTGGCTCCGCCGAAGCTAACAAAAGAGATTAAGGATAGATTCAAAGAAGAGTCATATAAAGTTACCAGAAAAAGCAGCAAACCTGAGGATTGGGAGCAGTTTAGAATTCAGCGAAAAAGGACCAAGATGATTAAGAGGAAAAACAGAGTATGAGAGTAAACGTGGAAGGAACATAAAAGTGGACTGTAAAATCTTCTACAAGTATTTAAAAAGAAAAAGATTAGTGAAGACAAATGTGAGTCCATCACGGTCAGAAGCGGGAGAATTTATGGTGGAGAACAAGGACTCAGTGGGTTTCACTGGGCAGCTGTCTGTTTCACACCTGATGTGGAACGTTGATCATAACACTCGTGAAATGCTCGATCCCAGAGCTAACAAATGTTGTACTGATGGGGGAGGAGGGACTTGGTATCATGTTTAACAAGGCAACGCTCTCCTCATTTTAATATTTCTGTCTAACTTCATATTAATATATTTATTACAGAGCATCAGAATCTGGGAATCTGTCACCACCATGGCTGAAGGTTCAAATAGGGGAGGAGATCCAACATCTTCAACAAGAATGAGAATGGACACAGGTAGGTTCAGAAAATTCATCAAAATATAATTTCTGACCTCACAAAGGGTCCAGATCACGAGCAGGAACCTGCAGCTCACCACAGGAAGAGGTAACAGCACAGATACTGTGCAGATAGAGGGAAGTGAGTGACCATCCAGAGGGACAGTGCAGTCACAGGTGGAGGGATCTCCTGAGTACTGGAACTGTCCAATAGATAACTGGTGTTGGGTACTGTAAGGTGGATAGAGACAGTGTCTCAGAGGATTAACAGTGTGAGACCGGGGGGAGCAGGTGGACACCCCGAGTGGGGCAGGGGTGAGAGGCAGGTGGGGCACAGCAATAGGAAAGCGATAGTGGTGGGAGATTCTATAGTCTGGGGAATATACAGACTCTTCTGCAGCCCTGAGCAGGTTCCAAATGGTAAGTTGCCTCCCTGGTGTCAGAGGGAAAAATTTCCAGGAACAGGTGGGACGATCTCTGGAAAGGAAAGGGGAGCAGAGAATAGTCATGGTCGGACCCAATAACATGGATAGAAATACGATTATACAGGTAATATTGAAACTGAGGCTCGACACATTAAACAAGGCCTTCAGGTGTTGATCTCTGGATTGTTTTACGGTGGGCCACTTAAAGAGGGAAATATGCGGCAGGTCAATGTGTGGCTGGAGCAGGAGGGAAGGGTTCACGGTCTTGGGGATAGAGTGAGTTCAGGGAGAAGGGAAGGGACGGTCACGGTCTGAACCGAGCAACAATGATTTTACAGACTGGGTGAATGGAGCAGGAGGGAAGTGTTCACGGTCTTGGGGATAGAGTGAGTTCAGGGAGAAGGGAAGGGACGGTCACGGTCTGAACCGAGCAACAATGATTTTACAGACTGGGTGAATGGAGCAGGAGGGAAGGGTTCACGGTCTTGGGGATAGAGTGAGTTCAGGGAGAAGGGAAGGGACGGTCACGGTCTGAACCGACCAACAATGATTTTACAGACTGGGTGAATGGAGCAGGAGGGAAGGTTTCACGGTCTTGGGCACTAGAGTGAGTTCAGGGAGAAGGGAAGGGACGGTCACGGTCTGAACCGACCAACAATGATTTTACAGACTTGGTGAAAGGAGCAGCGGGAAGGTTTCAGTTGATATGACTGGAGGGGGGGAACTATCTGGATCTGAGATTTAAGCGTGGAATTAATAAAACTGTTGGGGCAGGAACAGATGATTTATGAAGTAATGAAATGATATTGGCAGGAAAAAGGGTAGGAGGTTTTTAAGTATTGAGAGATAAAGTTATGGATGTCGAGGGGGGAAAGAAAAACGAATTATAGGTAAATTACCCCCAAAATCGGAGTTTGGATTCAGTTTTATGTCTGTGAATGTACAAATCATTCCAAACACATTTGGAAAGTCAGAATCATAAGAGATATGGTCCAGGAGCTATCAGACCACATGGTTTAGGTTTACACGGATTCAGCGAAATCTTCCTGGTTATATCATTTTGCGGGGAGATTAATGAAGATTCTAACACTGATGGTGTTGGTGGGAATGTCGGTGTACTGGAGGAGGATGTCAGAGATAACTAGAGAAGGATTTGGATCTGAGAAAAATAGTCAAAGTGAAGAAGCCAATGGACCGACAACCAATGCGGTTAAATGAAGTCAGGGAGGAGACTTTGGATATATAAACGGATTAGAAAGAGACAAAGAAATGTATCTGTTCAAGAGGGAGAGAAGGTAAACCCGGTAACTGGAGATCAATTAGTGTACGTCAGCAGTGGGCAAACTCCTCGAATCTGTAATTCCAGGTTGAATTAGTGAACATTTAGAGATACAGGGGATGATCAGGGGAGGCTGGAACTGATTCGCCGTAGACAAGTCGTGTTTCACATATTTAAACACCGGTTTTTAAGAATTGACTGTACGGAACGATGGAAGGCAGCACATGCGGTGTTTATCGGTTTTCAGAAGGTGTTTGATAATGTGACAGGAGGCTTCAGACGTTTGGTATAAGAGGAAATGTAGCCGCCCGGATAGAAAGTCAATAATGTGTTTAGTTTTCTCCATTTTTGTTCACAGGTCTGAACCCTGCAATCACTGAGTTCCTGACAAAGTGCGACGATTACCAGCTGTTCCAGTTGACGAAATTCTACCGGGACAGACTTGAACAGGTGATTGAAGAGGGGTTGGAGGGACTCAGTCTCATGTTAACAGGCGAGGACCATTTCAATGGGCAGGAATATCACGTAAGTGGAATGGACACAGAATGAGTTTGGATTATTTAAATGTAACAGAAGTGACAGAATATCACATCTTAGAATCATAGAATGTTACAGAACAGAAACAGGCCAAATAGGGAAGAAATGGATAAAACTGAAAATATTTGAATCTGAACCAATGATAGGAAGAGATGATAATACCCAATGGATCAGTCAATATCTGTACAGAGAAAGACAAGGGAAACGACAACAGCAACATGCATTTATATCACGCGTTTAACATAATAATTCGTCCCAAGGTGCTTCATAGGAGCGATTATCAAACAAAATTTGACACCGAGCCACATGAGATATTCAGAGAGGTGATCAAAAGCTTGGTCAAAGAGGCGGGTTTTGAGGAGCGTCTTAAAGGAAAGGAGAGCGAGGTAGAGAGGCGGAGACGTTTAGGGAGGGAACTTTCAGAGCTTGTGGACTCGGCAGTTGAAGGCACGGCCACCAATGATGGAGCAACGACAATCGGGGATGCACAAGAGGTCAGAATTGGAGGAGTGCAGAGATCTGAGGGGTTTGTAGGGCTGGAGGAGGTGACAGAGATAAGGAGAGGCAAGGACATGGTAGGATTTGTGCACAAGGATGAGAATTTTAAAATCGATCAGTTTCCGGATCGGGAGCCAATGTAGGTCAGCTAGCACAGGGGTGTTGGATGAACGGGACTTGGTGTGAGTTAGGCTGCGGGAAGCAGAGTTTTGGATGAGCTCAAATTTACGGAGGCTGGAAGGTGGGAGGCCGGCCAGGACACCATTGGAATGGTGGAGTGTGGAAGTGACAAAGGGATGGTTTCGGTCTTCCCAATATTTAATTGGAGGAAATTTCCTCCGGATGCAACTATTCCGATGCTCTCCTGGCCGGCTTCCCATCCTCCGCTTTCTGTAAACTTCAACACATCCAAAACGCTGCTGCCTGTAACCTGTCCCTCCCCCGTCCCGCTCACCCCTCACTCCTGTGCTCGTTCACCTATCGCAGTTCTCGAATGACTTCAATTTTAAATTCCCATCCTCCTGTTTAAATCACTTCAAGGTCCTGCCCCTCACTAGAATTCTCTCTTGCTCTGACTCTGGCATCTTGTGCCTCTCCCCATCGCCCTACCAGCGGTGGCCGAGCATTCCGCAGTTTTTGGACCCAGGCTCTGGAATTCACTCCCTAAAATCCTCCGCCTCTCTATCTCCCTCTTCTCTTTAAAATTTGATTCTTTATCCAGCTTTTGGTCATCCCTAATAATATGCCCTCCTTTGTCTCAGGCCCATTGTATGATTCCACTCCTGTGAATCGCCGTGGGACATTTTTCTATATTAAAGGTGCTGTGTTGTTGTTGTTGATGAATCAAGATGTTTACAGAATATTTTGCCCATGTTCAGAATGGATCAGAACCTGGCCCAGTGATTACTTTGTGTTCAATATAAACTGGGTGATCCCATCACGGAGCAGCTCCTCTCCTTCTGATTCTCAGTCTTTGTCTTTCACTCCACTCCTCAATATATTCATTATTATTCTTTACAGAAAGTCACTGAGCTCGCGGAGAAGGGAAACAGGGCGGCAAGTTCCAAACTTCTCCTAAATCTGGTGATGGAGAAAGGCTCCCGGGCCCGAAGGGTGATGTGGGAATCCTTTGTGAAAATGCACAGATTACCAAAGTTGGATAAAATACTGAAAGAGATGCAGGAACTTGGTACGGTAAAATCACACACTGAATTCAATTTCAGATTGAAACACTGCAGAATTTACTATAATATTACACAGATCTGATTTCATGAAAGCTCATTGATTTAAACAGGTCCTGATCCATTTGATTATATGAACATCGGACGAGGTTTATCTGAAATACCCAGTCACCTGAAAGGTAAGTGATGAAATGGAGATTTCAAACCGTTTATTCCACTTCTGAGAATCAGAATGTTTGATTGTAGTTTTTTGTTTTGAGATTGTCAGAATCTTGGAATCAGAAGTTCAAAGGGTGGAGGAAACAGAAAAAAAGTTAATTTTCATTTGTTGTTAATCCTGTGAAACCGCATGCATCTGGCAGGATCCTAATACACTGCAGCACTTCATACACATCTGTGAGGTGCCCTGGCATCGCAGGAAAAGAATGTTTTGCGTAGCTTGAAGTTAAAAGTCACTCCGAGTTTTGAATTATTAGTGAGTTTGTATTACTCCAATTAATCCAACTACATACACACCTGGCAGGATCCTGATACACTGTGAATCCCCATATACACCTGGCAGGATCCTGATACACTGTGAATCCCCACACACACCTGGCAGGATCCTGATACACTGTAAATCCCCACACACAAAAGGCAGGATCCTGAAACACTGTGAATCCCCACACACCAGGCAGGATCCTGATACACTGTGAATCCCCATACACACCTGGCAGGATCCTGATACTCTGAATCCCCATACACACCTGGCAGGATCCTGATACTCTGAATCCCCATACACACCTGGCAGGGTCCTGAAACACTGTGAATCCCCACACACCAGGCAGGATCCTGATACACTGTGAATCCCCATACACACCTGGCAGGATCCTGATACACTATGAATCCCCAGACACACCTGGCAGGATCCTGATAAACTGTCAATCCCCACACACACCAGGCAGGATCCTGATACACTGTGAATCCCCATACACACCTGGCAGGATCCTGATACACTGTGAATCCCCATACACACCTGGCAGGATCCTGATACACTGTGAATCCCCATACACACCTGGCAGGATCCTGATATACTGTGAATCCTCATACACACCTGGCAGGATCCTGATACACTGTAAATCCCCATACACACCTGGCAGGATCCTGATACACTGTGAATCCCCATACACACCTGGCAGGATCCTGATACACTGTCAATCCCCATACACACCTGGCAGGATCCTGATACACTGTGAATCCCCAGACACACCTGGCAGGATCCTGATATACTGTGAATCTCCGTACACACCTGGCAGGATCCTGATACACTGTCAATCCCCATACACACCAGGCAGGATCCTGATACACTGTCAATCCCCATACACAGCTCCGATGTGCCGCACAGATGTTCTGGGCTCACAATTAATGAGCAGTGCCATGAGCCAGACGTTATGGGTTACCTGCTCCCCGGGAAATCTGCCCACCATCAACTGTAGGGAAAGAGGTGGAGAAATGCGAAACATTAAAATGTTTTCATTTCACAGAACAGAATGAGACATCAAAGTTTTCAATCTGCTCTGAGAAGATGTACAGATGTTCACACAATTGATCATTAATCCTTGGAGGATTGTGAGGGAAAGACAATGTTCAGGGTAATTAGGAAGTTATGGGCTTGATTTAGAATGGCAATGAAAGAGAGAACCTAATTCTACTCAAATAATAGTCCTTTAACGCAGGATCTTTTTAGACCCAATATAATGACTAATGGAAACAGATTTGTAATTTCCCAAACCTGCATTATAGGAAATTGAGACCAAAATGAAACAATGGAGTATAATTATTGGGAGAACAGTTGAAATGAACTGTGAATGTTTTCTGCACTAACATTACACTGAATGATGTGGGCAGTAATTCTCATTCTAATCGGTGACATGAAAGGACTGTTCGAAAAACACATTCAATGTCGGTGTGAAACTGCTGAAAAATTGTTGACAATTTCTGAAACACAATATAACAGGAGAATGATGAGGGATAGGAAAAGGCCATTTGGCCCAATTAAGCCTGTCCCTGTTAGAGAGATGACCCCACCTCCCCCTCCTCTCAGTGTATCCACAGAAACACGTTCAATTATCTCTTCACCCCACTTACACTGTCCCTTTAGTGTCCTTCCCATGCCCTCGGGCCCTTTGGGTGAGAAAATTACCCTGACTTCCCTTCTCCATTATTAATTATTTTGTGAGCCTGTTTCCTGCACTAATGTTCTGAATTCCATTAAAACATTTCAATACCAAAGTTTCTTGCCCAAACAAAATACATCAAACCCTCTCGCCATTCCCTCAACCTGAACTCTAATATCTTAAATCATCTTTCTGATTCCCCTCTGTACCTTCAGAATGGCAGTAATCCATACCTGTGATCAAATGACTATAGAAGTACAGGTAATACCACACATAACCAACCCGAGTCCCGTTTCTAAAAGTTTCCCCACCACCGAGGTTAAACAGAGGGACTTCTGTCTATTCACAGTCTGTCCCTCTCCCAGTGCCCACAATATCCCAGATAACCTGCCAGAGGTCTGATACAATGATATTGGGACTTCTGTTAAGAAACGGAGAGGTTTAGGGAGGGAATTCCAGAGTTTAGGGCCTAGGCAGCTGAAGGCAAATCCACCAGTGGCGGAGTGATGGAAATCGGGGAGGCGCAAGATGCAAGAATTGGAGGATCACAGGACTGGAGGAGATCACAGAGACAGGGAGGGGCGAGGGCCATGAAGGGATTTTAAAATACGAATGAGAATTTTAAAATAGAGTCTTCCGAACCGGGAGTCAATGTAGATCAGTGTGCACAGGGGTGATGGGTGACCGGGTCTTGGTGCGCGTTGGATACGAGCTCAAGTTTACAGAAGGTGGGAGGCTGGTCAGGGGAGCCTTTGAACAGTTGAGTCTTGAGGTAATAGAGACATTCATGGGGGTTTCAGCAGCAAATGGGCTGAGTGGGTAGAGGAGGCGGGTGATATGGAGGTGAAAGAAGGCGGTCTATGTGATGGAGAGGGTGAGGGGACGGAACCTTTTCTCAGGGTCAAAGTGGAATTTCTGTCCATTCACAGTCTGTCCGTCTCCCAGTGCCCACAATATCCCAGATAACCTGCCCGAGGCCTGATATAATATCAGTGGGACTTCTGTCCATTCACTGTCTGTCCGTCTCCCAGTGCCCACAATATCCCAGATCACATGCACGAGGTCTGATACAATAACAGTGGAACTTCTGCCCATTCACAGTCTGTCCCTCTCCCAGTGGCCACAATATCCCAGATAACCTGCCCGAGGACTGATACAATAAGAGTGGGACTTCCGTCCATTCACAGTCTGGCCCTCTCCCAGTTCCCACAATATCCCAGATAACCTGCACAAGGTCTGATACAATAACAGTGGAACTTCTGCCCATTCACAGTCTGTCCCTCTCCCAGTGGCCACAATATCACAGATAACCTGCACAAGGTCTGATACAATAACAGTGGAACTTCTGTCCATTCACAGTCTGTCCCTCTCCCAGTGCCCACAATATCCCAGATAACCTGCCCATGGTCTGATACAACAACAGTGGAACTTCTGTCCATTCGCAGTCTGTCCCTCTCCCAGTGCCCACAATATCCCAGATAACCTGCACAAGGTCTGATACAATAACAGTGGAACTTCTGCCCATTCACAGTCTGTCCCTCTCCCAGTGGCCACAATATCCCAGATAACCTGCCCGAGGACTGATACAATAACAGTGGAACTTCTGTCCATTCACAGTCTATCCCTCTCCCAATGCCCACAATATCCCAGATAACCTGCCCGAGATCTGATACATGAACAGTGGGACTTCTGTCCATTCACAGTCTGGCCCTCTCCCAGTTCCCACAATATCCCAGATAACATGCGCAAGGTCTGATACATTAACAGTGGGACTTCTGTCCATTCACAGCCTGTTCCTCTCCCAGTGCCCACAATATCCCAGATAACCTGCACAAGGTCTGATACAATAACATTGGGACTTCTGTCCATTCACAGTCTGTCCCTCTCGAATTCACACAATATCCCAGATAACCTGCACAAGGCCTGATACATTAACAGTGGGACTTCTGTCCATTCACAGTCTGTCCCTCTCCCAATGCCCACAATATCCCAGATAACCTGCACAAGGTCTGATACAATAACATTGGGACTTCTGTCCATTCACAGTCTGTCCCTCTCCCAATGCCCACAATATCCCAGATAACCTGCCCGAGATCTGATACATGAACAGTGGGACTTCTGTCCATTCACAGTCTGTCCCTCTCCCAATGCCCACAATATCCCAGATAACCTGCACAAGGCCTGATACATTAACAGTGGGACTTCTGTCCATTCACAGTCTGTCCCTCTCCCAGTGCCCACAATATCCCAGATAACCTGCCCATGGTCTGATACAACAACAGTGGAACTTCTGTCCATTCACAGTCTGTCCCTCTCCCAGTGCCCACAATATCCCAGATAACCTGCCCATGGTCTGATACAACAACAGTGGAACTTCTGTCCATTCGCAGTCTGTCCCTCTCCCAGTGCCCACAATATCCCAGAGAACCTGCACAAGGTCTGATACAATAACAGTGGAACTTCTGCCCATTCACAGTCTGTCCCTCTCCCAGTGGCCACAATATCCCAGATAACCTGCCCGAGGACTGATACAATAAGAGTGGGACTTCCGTCCATTCACAGTCTGGCCCTCTCCCAGTTCCCACAATATCCCAGATAACATGCGCAAGGTCTGATACAATAACATTGGGACTTCTGTCCATTCACAGTCTGTCCCTCTCCCAATGTCCACAATATCCCAGATAACCTGTCCGAGATCTGATACATGAACATTGGGACTTCTGTCCATTCACAGTCTGTCCCTCTCCCAATGTCCACAATATCCCAGATAACCTGTCCGAGATCTGATACATGAACATTGGGACTTCTGTCCATTCACAGTCTGTCCCTCTCCCAATGTCCACAATATCCCAGATAACCTGTCCGAGATCTGATACAATAACAGTGGAACTTCTGTCAACTCACAGTCAATCCCTCTCCCAATGCACACAATATCCCAGATAACCTGCCCGAGGTCCGATACAATAAGAGTGAAACATCTGCCCATTCACAAGCTATCCCTTTCCGACTGATACCCAATACCCCAATTCCCATTTCTGCAACAGGTCAGCACCACTGACGGTTTCATAAATTATTCCACGAGAACCTCTAGTTTCGTATAAAAGAATCACGTTTGGATTTGTAACGAGATGTCCATGGTACAGGGCAGGGCTGATAGTATTAATCATCAGAGGGAAAATATCACCTTCATAGAAATCTCCATGTTCAGTAAATATTAGAATCAAGTGAGGATTTGAAACTTTTCTCAGCCATTATTCACTTTCAAGCGAGGTTTCCAGTAATAGAGTTTAATTTCCTGCTCGCACCTCTATTGAAGCTGGGAGTTCAATTTCGGAACATTTTACTGAATAGTAAAGTGATATTGAGAATTTGTTTTTATGTTAATACAACTACCATTGAGAATCACTTTCTGTCTGTTCAAATTGAAGATGTTCAACAGAAACACAAGGAAAGACTCCGGGTCCAAACTGAAACACTGAGAGTGAACACGATCCTAATAAAGGAGAAGGTTAAGATTTTCCAGCTGGTCACTCTATACACTGAGCTAACGGTCATTTCTACTGTTCGAGATCGGACACTTGTAGAACATGAACTGCTGGCAAGAGGCCGAGACCATGAAGAGTGGAGAGAGAAACATCTCCGGAGAGAACTGGAAAAAATCCGAACTGACCAATTGTTCGAGAGCAGTTTTTCCCGGAGAAAATCCAAATCTGGGAGTTCAGCAGCAGTGAGTGGAGTCGCGGGGATTGGAAAAACAACAATGGTACAAAAGATTGTTTATGACTGGGCCACTGGGAAAATATACCCACACTTTCAATTTGTTTTCAGTTTTAAATTCCTGGATTTGAATGCAATTAACTGTAGAATAAACCTGAGGAATCTGATACTAGATCTGTATCCTTACTTTAGGAATATTCTGGGAGAGCTCTGGAAGAACCCAGAGGGATTACTGTTTATATTCGATGGTTTAGATGAATTCAAGGACAGTATCGATTTTGATAACAATCGGATAAATACAGAGGCTGATTACATGTGCACAGATCCTGAAGACCGGTGTGAAGTGTCTGACATTGTGTACAGTTTAATACAGCACAAGCATGGTTAGTAAGTTTGCAGATGACATCAAGATTGGTGGCATTGTGGACAGTGAAGAAGGTTATCTGGGATTGCAACGGGATCTTGATCAATTGGGCCAGTGGGCCGATGAATGGCAGATGGAGTTTAATTTAGATAAATGTGAGGTGATGCATTTTGGTAGATCGAATCGGGCCAGGACCTACTCCGTTAATGGTGGGGCGTTGGGGAGAGTTTTCGAACAAAGAGATCTAGGAGTACAGATTCATAGCTCCTTGAAAGTGGAGTCACAGGTGGATAGGGTGGTGAAGAAGGCATTCGGCATGCTTGGTTTCATTGGTCAGAACATTGAATGCAGGAGTTGGGATGTCTTGTTGAAGTTGTACAGGGCATTGGTGAGGCCACACTTGGAATACTGTGTACAGTTCTGGTCCCCCTATTATAGAAAGGATATTATTAAACTAGAAAGAGTGCAGAAAAGATTTACTAGGATGCTACCGGGACTTGATGGTTTGACTTACAGGGAGAGGTTAGACAGACTGGGACTTTTTTCCCTGGAGAGTAGGAGGTTATGGGGTGATCTTATAGAAGTCTATAAAATAATGAGGGGCATAGATAAGGTCGATAGTCAAAATCTTTTCCCAAAGGTAGGGGAGTCTATAACGAGGGGGCATAGATTTAAGGTGAGAGGGGAGAGATACAAAAGGGTCCAGAGGGGCAATTTTTTCACTCAAAGGGTGGTGAGTGCCTGGAACGAGCTGCCAGAGGCAGTAGTAGAGGCGGGTACAATTTTGTCTTTTAAAAAGCATTTGGACAGTTACATGGGTAAGATGGGTATAGAGGGATATGGGCCAAGTGCAGGAAATTGGGACTAGCTTAGTGGTATAAACTGGGCGACATGGACATGTTGGGCCGAAGGGCCTGTTTCCATGTTGTAACTTCTATGATTCTATGATTCTAAGCTGCTCCCAGGATGTTCAGTGCTATTGACCAGCCGCCCCACTGCATTACATTTATTGGAAAAGGCTGAGATCAGTGTCTGGGCTGAAATCCTGGGATTTGTTGGTGAAGAACGGAAGGAATATTTCAACAAGTATTTTGAAGATCAGACGGTGGCAGCAGCTGTTTTCAAACATGTGGAGGAGAACGAGATCCTGTACACCATGTGTTACAACCCTTCCTACTGCTGGATCCTCGGTCTGTCACTGGGTCCCTTCTTCACACAAAGAGACAGGAAACAGCAGCGAGTTCCCAAGACCATCACCCAACTATATTCCTACTATATTTACAACATTCTGAAAAACCATGGCCGAGAGATTGAATCCCCCCGTGATGTGTTACTGAAGGCCGGTGAGATGGCCTTCACTGGAGTCTCCGAGAAGAAGATTGTGTTTAGAAATGGAGATTTGATCAAGTACAATCTGCAACCTTCCCAGTTCCTGTCTGGGTTCATGATGGAACTTTTGGAGAGAGATGATTCTGCCCAGAGTGTGGTTTACACATTCCCGCACCTCACCATCCAAGAGTTTGTAGCTGCACTCGCACGATTCCTGACTCCAGATCCAGGGGACATCCGGAAACTCCTCAGTGAAGCCCACAGCAAGGAAGATGGGCGATTTGAGATATTTCTCCGTTTTGTTGTTGGTCTCTCCTCCTCACAGTCAGCTCGGCCCCTGGAGGAGTTTCTGGGTCCATTTCTTCATCAAACGATCTGCGGAGTGATTGACTGGGTGAAGGAGAAGGTTGAAGGACAGATTGGAAAGACAGAGAGTGAAACTGGGAAAAGGAACCTCCTGAACACATTCCACTACCTGTTTGAGTCTCAAAATAAAACACTGGCTCGGGTCACAGTGGGATCGATGGAAACACTAACATTTAGTGGATTGCGACTGACCCCGATTGACTGTGCGGTGCTGTCTCATGTCATTGGACTCTGTGATACAATAAAACACCTCGATCTACAGAAATGCTCCATCCAGTGTGAAGGACTCCAGCGGCTGGGACCCGCACTGCACAAATGCCAGGTGTTGAGGTAACTGTTTATTTGTCTCTAACTGTTAGGCCAATTGTAAAACAGGCACAAATTTTATTGTTGCTCCATAATGAAGGGAAACAAACAGTTCTGTTAAACCAGAGAGAAGCAGATTCAACCCAAACATGACAAATGATAAGAGGATCGGTTAGTAATTCCCTAAGGACTGAAGAATCTAAAATTGATCCTTGTGAACGAGTCGGGATTTTACAGTCTTTATCGGATCAGTAAATACAGGTCACTGAAAGAGTCTGATAATTTAATTGCATTAAATAATATTTATTGCTGTTTTTTTCTTACTGTCGGAGATACGCCCATTGAAGAGATTTCTTCTCACTATTACTTCCACGTTGGCCAACACTAACTGAGCAGTCTGTGTGTCGGAGCATCCCTCCCTCTTACCGAGGTGTGGGTGCAGGTGACACCGGACTGTCAACGTGTGCAGGAGAGGGAAGCAGAAACTCCAATCATTCAGTAACAAAGAGCAAAACACAGCTTTCGGGGTCAATGGGCGGGCTGAGCTTTCCCCTTTGGACGTCGGTATGTTATCTTAACTCATCAATGACACTGCCCTTCACACTCTCCAATACATCCACCATCTCTTCACCCAGCTGGCAGCACTCGTGCCTCTGAGTCAGAAGGTCGTGGATTCAGGCCCCTCGCTCATTAATCCAGGCCGACACTTCAGTGGGATTTGTGAACTAAAATCTGCCGGTAAAAAGGTTCCAATCGAACGGGTTGTGGGATATGAGCCCAGGAGTACAGACACACACCGGCCAGCGGTGAGGCCCCACACACAGCGGGAGGCTCCTGGGTGAACCAGGGGCAGTGTCGGGAATTACCCATAATCTGCCCTAATTTGTGAGAGGCTCTGTTCGGCGACGGAACTTCAGAAAATTCCCAAGAACTGTCAGGCCCGTTACACCTGAACTAAATGTAGAGCCAGTTTAATGTGATAAAACAGAGAGACTCCCCTCCCCTATAATCTCGGAGTGCAGGGACATTGAAAACTTGTAACAGAACACAATAAACGTTCCTTGTGACATAAAATCCTGTGGGACGGATTTTACAGCAGCAGTTAGCGTCGTTTCACAATATAACTCACCCCGAGATATTATACAGATTAATATAATACTGCATAAAGTACAGATAATCACCGCTTTATCATTTAATTCGGGGAAAATCGCCCCATTCCCATAAAATCTGGAATTTAAGAAGCAGCAGAAATGAGAGAAGTTTCCCCAAACATGACGGGACCGGTCACTGACATCCAGGAGGGTAATTCTGATCATCAGGGGATGAGACCGGAATAAGGGACATTTAAAGGCTTCACACAGACAGCAGTTTATTTAATAAATACATTTACTGACAGTCCCTGAATATATGGAGCGTCGGACAGAGTGCGATTCATTGTCAGTGACAGGGAAATCTGGTTATTAATTTCCAAAAGATTTTTCAGTGTTTCCTGTAATATCAGAGAAAAATTGTATCAGATCGTGGATTGGATTCAGTTTGTTTCTCACTCTCGGTCTGTTTGTGTTTAGACTGGGGAGCAATAAACTGGGAGATTCAGGAGTGAAACTATTGTCTGAGGCTCTGAGGAACCCGCACTGTAAAATACAGGAACTGGAGTAAGTATCAGACTGTGTGAGATTGTGTTTATAATAACTGGATGCTGGGCACTGTATATTAATGTCAGTATAAGTAATAATAATACAAATAAATACTGGGAATTTACTCTGATTCCTGTTATCTCTGATCGTCTCTGTCTCTTCCTTTCTCACTCTGATCTGCAGGTTATGTGATAACGATCTCACAAATTCCTGTATCAAGGATCTTTCCTCCGCTCTCACGACAAACCGGTCACTTACGGGTCTCGACCTGAGCAATAATAAACTGGGAAATTCAGCAGTGAAACTACCGTCTGAGGCTCTGAGGAACCCGGACTGTAAAATACAGAAACTGGGGTAAGTACCAGATTGTGTATATTAATTGGATGCTGAACATGGTACATGAATGTCAGTATCAGTCATAATAATATAAATAAATACTGGGAATTTACTCTGATTCCTGTTATCTCTGTTCGTCTCTGTCTATCTCCAATTTCTTTCTCTGATCTCCAGGTTATGGGGTAATGATCTCACAGATTCTTGTAGCGAGGATCTCTCCTCCGCTCTCAGTGCAAACCTGTCACTGACGGTTCTCAACCTGAGTTATAATAAACTGGGAGATTCAGGAGTGAAACTACTGTCTGCGGCTCTGAGGAACCCGGACTGTAAAATACAGGAACTGGAGTATCACTGTGAGATTGTGTTTATAATAACTGGATGTCTGACGCTGTATATTATTAGTAGTATCAATAATAGTGTTTTTAATAAACACTGTACTTTATTATCGGTGCCAGTAATAGTGTTATTAATAAACACTGTACATTATTATTAATGTCAGTAATAGTGTTATTAATGAGCACTACTTTATTAGTATTAGTAATCGTGTTAAACACTGTACATTATTAGTATCAGTAATAGCGTTATTAAATTCTGTACATTATTATTGTCAGTAATAGTGTTATTAATAAACACTGTACATTATGATTAGTATCAGTAGTAGTGTTACTAATAATGTACAGTGTTTATTAATATCAGTATCAGTGTTATTAATAAACACTCAGGATTCACCCTGATTCCTGTTATTTCTCTTTCTCTGATCCACAGTCTGGATGATGTCGGTCTCACAGATTCTTGTACCGAGGATCTCGTCTCCGCTCTCAGCACAAACCGGTCACTGACGGATCTGTCCCTGGGATCAAACTCCTTCACAGACCGATCTGTCCCCGCTCTCCGCTCCCTCATACTGACCCGCAAGAGTCTGGAGCGGATCGGGTGAGTGTTTGTGTTAATGTTCAATGTAATAAATAAAATATCAATGGGATTCAGTCCCTTTTATGGGTAATATTTCTCTGTAATTATTATTGAAATATTAACCCGTCTCCCTGTTATTTACACTGTTGTTCAATCTGTTTTTTTCCTGTTTAATCTTTAATCTGTTTCAGGCTGTCATTGAATCAGTTCTGTCCAAACGGAAAGAGAAACCTGGAGTCAGTGCGGGAATCCAGACCCGGACTGAGAGTGGAAATATGAACATTTCAATTTATAACCATTCCTGGTCTCATTATATGAATATTTTTGGCCGATTCTCTGTCCCTCCCCTTTAACCGGCCGCGCTCCAGGTTTAAATCCTAACGGCCCTTGAACGGTTTCCAGCTCGAGCTGAGCGAGCGTCGTCTCCCATTGTGACGTCAGAGGCCCAGCGACAGGGTCACGAGACTCAGTCACCCGGTCCCACAGCGCTGATTCTGCCGGATATCCGGGGCTGGATGGTCCCCAATGGGGCACTGGGTCAATGTACAGACAGGAAGGGCCCAGGGTGGGGCTCAGTCTGGGCTGCAGTGGGACACTGGGTCAATGTACAGACAGGAAGGGCCCAGGGTGGGGCTCAGTCTGGGCTGCAGTGGGACACTGGGTCAATGTACAGAGAGGGTGGGGCTCAGTCTGGGCTGCAGTGGGACACTGGGTCAATGTACAGACAGGAAGGGCCCAGGGTGGGGCTCAGTCTGGGCTGCAGTGGGACACTGGGTCAATGTACAGACAGGAAGGGCCCAGGGTGGGGCTCAGTCTGGGCTGCAGTGGGACACTGGGTCAATGTACAGACAGGAAGGGCCCAGGGTGGGGCTCAGTCTGGGCTGCAGTGGGACACTGGGTCAATGTACAAACAGGAAGGGCTCAGGGTGGGGCTCAGTCTGGGCTGCAGTGGGACACTGGGTCAATGTACAGACAGGAAGGGCCCAGGGTGGGGCTCATTCTGGGCTGCAGTGGGACACTGGGTCAATGTACAGACAGGAAGGGACCAGGGTGGGACTCAGTCTGAGTTGCAGTGGGACACTGGGTCAATGTACAGACAGGAAGGGACCAGGGTGGGGCTAAGTCTGGGCTGCAGTGGGACACTGGGTCAATGTACAGACAGGAAGGGCCCAGGGTGGGGCTCAGTCTGGGCTGCAGTGGGACACTGGGTCAATGTACAGACAGGAAGGGCCCAGGGTGGGGCTCAGTCTGGGCTGGAGTGGGGCACTGGGTCAATGTACAGAGAGGAAGGGCCCAGGGTGGGGCTCAGTCTGGGCTGCAGTGGGACACTGGGTCAATGTACAGACAGGAAGGGCCCAGGGTGGGGCTCAGTCTGGGCTGCAGTGGGGCACTGGGTCAATTTACTGACAGGAAGAGCCCAGGGTGGGGCTCAGTCTGGGGTGCAGTGGGAAACTGGTTCAATGTGCAGAGAGGAAGGGCCCAGGGTGGGGCTCAGTCTGGGCTGCAGTGGGACACTGGGTCAATGTACAGACAGGAAGGGCCCAGGGTGGGGCTCAGTCTGGGCTGCAGTGGGACACTGGGTCAATGTACAGAGAGGAAGGGCCCAGGGTGGGGCTCAGTCTGGGCTGCAGTGGGACACTGGGTCAATGTACAGACAGGAAGGGCCCAGGGTGGGGCTCAGTCTGGGCTGCAGTGGGACACTGGGTCAATGTACGGACAGGAAGGGCCCAGGGTGGGGCTCAGTCTGGGCTGCAGTGGGACACTGGGTCAATGTACAGACAGGAAGGGCCCAGTGTGGGGCTCAGTCTGGGCTGCAGTGGGGCACTGGGTCAATGTACAGACAGGAAGAGCCCAGGGTGGGGCTCAGTCTGGGCTGCAGTGGGACACTGGGTCAATGTACAGACAGGAAGGGCCCAGGGTGGGGCTCAGTCTGGGCTGCAGTGGGACACTGGGTCAATGTACAGACAGGAAGGGCCCAGGGTGGGGCTCAGTCTGGGCTGCAGTGGGACACTGGGTCAATGCACAGACAGGAAGGGCCCAGGGTGGGGCTCAGTCTGGGCTGCAGTGGGCCACTGGGTCAATGGACAGATAGGAAGGTCCCAGGGTGTGGCTCAGTCTGGGCTGCAGTGGGTCACTGGATCAATGTACAGACAGGAAGGGCCCAGGGTGGTACTCAGTCTGGGCTGCAGTGGGACACTGGGTCAATGTACAGACAGGAAGGGCCCAGGGTGGGGCTCAGTCTGGGCTGCAGTGGGGCACTGGGTCAATGGACAGATAGGAAGGTCCCAGGGTGTGGCTCAGTCTGGGCTGCAGTGGGACACTGGATCAATGTACAGACAGGAAGGGCCCAGGGTGGGACTCAGTCTGGGCTGCAGTGCGGCACTGGGTCAATGTACAGACAGGTAGGGCCCAGGGTGGGGCTCAGTCTGGGCTGCAGTGGGACACTGGGTCAATGTACAGACAGGAAGGGCCCAGGGTGGGACTCGGTCTGGGCTGCAGTGGGGCACTGGGTCAATGCACAGACAGGAAGGGCCCAGGGTGGGGCTCAGTCTGGGCTGCAGTGGGACACTGGGTCAATGTACAGACAGGAAGGGCCCAGGGTGGGGCTCAGTCTGGGCTGCAGTGGGATACTGGGTCAATGTACAAACAGGAAGGGCTCAGGGTGGGGCTCAGTCTGGGCTGCATTGGGACACTGGGTCAATGTACAGACAGGAAGGGCCCAGGGTTGGGCTCAGTCTGGGCTGCAGTGGGACACTGGGTCAATGTACAGACAGGAAGGGACCAGGGTGGGGCTCAGTCTGGGCTGCAGTGGGACACTGGGTCAATGCACAGACAGGAAGGGCCCAGGGTGGGGCTCAGTCTGGGCTGCAGTGGGACACTGGGTCAATGTACAGACAGGAAGGGCCCAGGGTGGGGCTCAGTCTGGGCTGCAGTGGGACACTGGGTCAATGTACAGAGAGGAAGGGCCCAGGGTGGGGCTCAGTCTGGGCTGCAGTGAGACACTGGGTCAATGTACAGACAGGAAGGGCCCAGGGTGGGGCTCAGTCTGGGCTGCAGTGGGACACTGGGTCAATGTACAGACAGGAAGGGCCCAGGGTGGGGCTCAGTCTGGGCTGCAGTGGGACACTGGGTCAATGTACAGACAGGAAGGGCCCAGTGTGTTGCTCAGTCTGGGCTGCAGTGGGGCACTGGGTCAATGTACAGACAGGAAGAGCCCAGGGTGGGGCTCAGTCTGGGCTGCAGTGGGACACTGGGTCAATGTACAGACAGGAAGGGCCCAGGGTGGGGCTCAGTCTGGGCTGCAGTGGGACACTGGGTCAATGTACAGAGAGGAAGGGCCCAGCGTGGGGCTCAGTCTGGACTGCAATGGGACACTGGGTCAATGTACAGACAGGAAGGGCCCAGGGTGGGGCTCAGTCTGGGCTGCAGTGGGACACTGGGTCAATGTACAGACAGGAAGGGCCCAGGGTGGGTCTCAGTCTGGGCTGCAGTGGGACACTCGGTCAATGTTGGATCAATGTTCATCGGAACACCAGGGACTTCCCATGTCTTCTTGTGTTCGTGTTGCTGGATCTGTTCCGTCCACTAAAATGGGCAGAGGGGTCCATCTCATCGTTAAAAGCAACAGTCAATTGAAAATAAAATCAGTCAGAGTAGAAAACGAGCTGCCAATTCACTATCGCCCGTTTTGCTCTCACGCGCGGGGTGAATTTATTCTCTCCTCGATTCCTTAGGCTGGCGATCATCTTGTGGGGTATATTGTCAGATATCTAAATACTGAATCCTAAATCAGTGTCAGACACTGATCTGAACTATAATGTGATAATCAGTGATCCAGCTAATGCTGAATTACGGTGATACTCTCAGCTACTTTTACAATCGGTTATTCATTGTTTTAAGTATCTGCCTATTAATTATGTTTTTCAATTCTCAGATGGCCCTGTCTACAACTGTTTATATGTATTATTATTGGTATACTCAAAGTTTAAACAATGATAATTATGAATTCCAAGTCAATAAATCGCTGTTGTGCATGATTTTCCCTCTGCCTTCTTTGAAGATTTGGTCAGAAAGTGTTAATCCATTCACTCAGCAGTTTGTGGGGATCCAAATTAATGGTCGGTGAGGTGAACTCATCCAATCTGAGCTGGGAGATCGAAGACAGTTCAGCGAGCAATATTAGGCATCATTCATTTCTCGACATGGGTCACAATCGAACAGGAACATGTTAAACCGAGGCCCCAAAACCAGGGCCCAGAGAAGAAATTAAACCCCGGGGCAGTGAACAGACCGAACTCACGTGGGCCCTGTTTGGTTGCAGCCTGAGCAGGAGACCTCGGTTGGTCCCCTCTGGGGAATGCTTCAATTGGTCGCCTCCAGGTGAGGCATTGGTCCATCCCCTGCAGTGGGGTCCGCGGCCAGTCCCTTCTCAGGCAGACAATGGGCACCACAACAACAACAACGGTAGCAACAACAACTTGTACTCATAATATGAATATATAGATATGTGTGTATTGACACACGACCAGCACATCGGCATCTTGGACAAAATGGCAGCAAGTACGGCTACCATCTTGGAAAAATGGCAAAAAAAATGCGCAGAGTGTCCCCAGTGATACCACAGTGCACGCAGTCACCCCAGACTGCTCCGAGACTGCACCAAGGAATCCTACAGTGCACGCAGTCACCCCAGACTGATCCCAGACTGCACCCAGGGATCCCACAGTGCACGCAGTCACCCCAGACTGATCCCAGACTGCACCAAGGAATCCCACAGTGCACGCAGTCACCCCAGACTGATCCGAGACTGCACCAAGGAATCCCACAGTGCACGCAGTCACCCCAGACTGATCCGAGACTGCACCAAGGAATCCCACAGTGCACGCAGTCACCCCAGACTGATCCGAGACTGCACCCAGGAATCACACAGTGCACGCAGTCACCCCAGACTGATCCGAGACTGCACCCAGGAATCCCACAGTGCACGCAGTCACCCCAGACTGATCCCAGACTGCACCCAGGAATCCTACAGTGCACGCAGTCACCCCAGACTGATCCCAGACTGCACCCAGGAATCCTGCAGTGCACGCAGTCACCCCAGACTGATCCCAGACTGCACCCAGGAATCCTGCAGTGCACGCAGTCACCCCAGACTGATCAGAGACTGCACCCAGGAATCCTGCATTGCACGCAGTCACCCCAGACTGATCCCAGACTGCACCCAGGAATCCTGGAGTGCAGGCAGTCACCCCAGACTGATCCCAGACTGCACCCAGGAATCCTACAGTGCACGCAGTCACCCCAGACTGATCCCAGACTGCACCCAGGAATCCTGCAGTGCACGCAGTCACCCCAGACTGATCCCAGACTGCACCCAGGAATCCTGCAGTGCACGCAGTCACCCCAGACTGATCCCAGACTGCACCCAGGAATCCTGCAGTGCACGCAGTCACCCCAGACTGATCCCAGACTGCACCCAGGAATCCCACAGTGCACGCAGTCACCCCAGACTGATCCCAGACTGCACCCAGGAATCCTGCAGTGCACGCAGTCAGCCCAGACTGATCCCTGACTGCACCCAGGAATCCTGCAGTGCACGCAGTCACCCCAGACTGATCAGAGACTGCACCCAGGAATCCCACAGTGCACGCAGTCACCCCAGACTGATCCGAGACTGCACCCAGGAATCCTACAGTGCACGCAGTCACCCTAGACTGATCAGAGACTGCACCCAGGAATCCTACAGTGCACGCAGTCACCCCAGACTGATCCGAGACTGCACCCAGGGATCCCGCAGTGCACGCAGTCACCCCAGACTGATCCGAGACTGCACCCAGGGATCCCGCAGTGCACGCAGTCACCCCAGACTGCTCCGAGACTGCACCCAGGAATCCCACAGTGCACGCAGTCACCCCAGACTGATCCCAGACTGCACCCAGGAATCCCACAGTGCACGCAGTCACACCAGACTGATCCCAGACTGCACCCAGGAATTCTACAGTGCATGCAGTCACCCCAGACTGATCCCAGACTGCACCTAGGAATCCCACAGTGCACGCAGTCACACCAGACTGATCCCAGACTGCACCCAGGAATTCTACAGTGCATGCAGTCACCCCAGACTGATCCCAGACTGCACCTAGGAATCCCACAGTGCACGCAGTCACACCAGACTGATCCCAGACTGCACCCAGGAATGCAGTCACCCTAGACTGATCCGAGACTGCACCCAGTAATCCAGTGCATGCAGTCACCCCAGACTGATCCCAGACTGCACCCAGGAATCATACAGTGCATGCAGTCACACCAGACTGATCCCAGACTGCACCCAGGGATCCCGCAGTGCACGCAGTCACACCAGACTGATCCCAGACTGCACCCATGGAGACTACATTGCACGCAGTCACCCCAGACTGATCCCAGACTGCACCCAGGAATCCTACAGTGCACGCAGTCACACCAGACTGATCCCAGACTGCACCCAGGAATTCTACAGTGCATGCAGTCACCCCAGACTGATCCCAGACTGCACCCAGGAATCATACAGTGCATGCAGTCACACCAGACTGATCCCAGACTGCACCTAGGAATCCCACAGTGCACGCAGTCACACCAGACTGATCCCAGACTGCACCCAGGAATGCAGTCACCCTAGACTGATCCGAGACTGCACCCAGTAATCCAGTGCATGCAGTCACCCCAGACTGATCCCAGACTGCACCCAGGAATCATACAGTGCATGCAGTCACACCAGACTGATCCCAGACTGCACCCAGGGATCCCGCAGTGCACGCAGTCACACCAGACTGATCCCAGACTGCACCCATGGAGACTACATTGCACGCAGTCACCCAAGAATGACCCCAGACTGCACCCAGGGTTCCTACAGTGCATGCAGTCACACCAGACTGATCCCAGACTGCACCCAGGAATCCTACAGTGCACGCAGTCACCCCAGGCTGATCCCAGACTGCACCCAGGGATCGTAAAGTGCATGCAGTGACCCAGACTGAACCCAGACTGCACCCAGGGATGCTACACTGCACGCAGTCACGCCAGACTGATGCAAGACAGCACCCAGGGATCCGACAGTGCACCCAGTCAACCCAGACTGATCCCTGACTGCACCCAGGGATCCGACAGTGCACGCATTCACCCCAGACTGATCCCAGACTGCAGGCATGGATCCGACAGTGCACACAGTCACCACAGACTGATCCCAGACTGCTCACAAGGATCATACACTGCACCCAGTCACCCCAGATTGATCCCAGACTGCACCCAAGGATCCCAGGATGCACCCAGTCACCCCAGACTGATCCCAGACTGCACCCAGTAATCCTACAGTGCACGCAGTCACCCCAGACTGATCCCAGACTGCACCCAGTGATCCTACACTGCACCCAGTCACTCCAGACTGATCCCAGACTGCACCCACGGATCCCACAGTGCACGCAGTCACCCCTGACCTGTCACAGACTGCACCCAGGGATCCCAGAGTGCTCCCAGTTACCCCGACTGATCCCAGACTGCAACCAGGAAATCTACAGTGCACGCAGTTTCCCCAGATTGATCCCAGACTGCACCCAGGAATCCAACATTGCAAGCAGTCACCCCAGACTGATCCCAGACTGCACCCAGGGATCCTACAGTGCACGCAGTCACCCCAGACTGATCCCAGACTGCACCCAGGAATCCTAAAGTGCACGCAGTCACCCCAGACGGATCCCAGACTGCACCCAGTGATCCTACAGTGCACGCAGACACCCCAGACTGCATCCAGGAATCCTGCAGTGCACGCAGTCACCCCAGACTGATCCCAGACTGCACCCAGGGATCCTGCAGTGCACCCATTCACCGCAGACTGATCCTAGACTTCACCCAGGAATCCAACAGTGCACGCAGTCACCCGAGACTGATACCAGACTGCACCCAGGAATCCTACAGTGCACCCAGTCACTCTAGACTGATCCCAGACTGCACCCAGGAATCCTACAGTGCATGCAGTCACCCCAGACTGATCCCAGACTGCACCCAGTGACCCGACAGTGCATGCAGTCACCGCAGTCTGGTCCTGGGTGCAGTCTGATCCCAGACTGCAACCAGGAATCCGACAGTGCATGCAGTGACCCCAGACTAATCCCAGACTGCACCCATGTATCCAACAGTGCACCCAGTCACCCCAGACTGCACCCAGGATTCCGACAGTGCATGCAGTCACCCCAGACTGATCCCAGACTGCACCCAGCGATCCACCTGTGCACGCAGTCCCCCCAGACTGAACCCTGACTGCACCCAGGGATCGTACAGTGCACGCAGTCACCCCAGACTGATCCCAGACTGCACCCAGGAAACCTACATTGCACGCAGTCACACCAGACTAATCCCAGGCTGCACCCAGGGATCCGACAGTGTACGCATTCACCCAAGACTGATCCCAGACTGCACCCAGGGATCCAATATGCACCCAGTCACTCCCGAATGATCCCAGACTGCACGCAGGGATCCCAGAATGCACCCAGTCACGCCAGACTGATCGCAGACTGCACCCAGGGATCCAACAGTGCACGCAGTCACCCCAGACTGATCCCTGACTGCACTCAGGGCTCGTACAGTGCACGCAGTCACCCCAGACTGATCCCAGACTGCACCCAGGAATCCTACAGTGCACGCAGTCACCCCAGGCTGATCCCAGACTGCACCCAGGGATCGTAAAGTGCATGCAGTGACCCAGACTGAACCCAGACTGCACCCAGGGATGCTACACTGCACGCAGTCACGCCAGACTGATGCAAGACAGCACCCAGGGATCCGACAGTGCACCCAGTCAACCCAGACTGATCCCTGACTGCACCCAGGGATCCGACAGTGCACGCATTCACCCCAGACTGATCCCAGACTGCAGGCATGGATCCGACAGTGCACACAGTCACCACAGACTGATCCCAGACTGCTCACAAGGATCATACACTGCACCCAGTCACCCCAGATTGATCCCAGACTGCACCCAAGGATCCCAGGATGCACCCAGTCACCCCAGACTGATCCCAGACTGCACCCAGTAATCCTACAGTGCACGCAGTCACCCCAGACTGATCCCAGACTGCACCCAGTGATCCTACACTGCACCCAGTCACTCCAGACTGATCCCAGACTGCACCCACGGATCCCACAGTGCACGCAGTCACCCCTGACCTGTCACAGACTGCACCCAGGGATCCCAGAGTGCTCCCAGTTACCCCGACTGATCCCAGACTGCAACCAGGAAATCTACAGTGCACGCAGTTTCCCCAGATTGATCCCAGACTGCACCCAGGAATCCAACATTGCAAGCAGTCACCCCAGACTGATCCCAGACTGCACCCAGGGATCCTACAGTGCACGCAGTCACCCCAGACTGATCCCAGACTGCACCCAGGAATCCTAAAGTGCACGCAGTCACCCCAGACGGATCCCAGACTGCACCCAGTGATCCTACAGTGCACGCAGACACCCCAGACTGCATCCAGGAATCCTGCAGTGCACGCAGTCACCCCAGACTGATCCCAGACTGCACCCAGGGATCCTGCAGTGCACCCATTCACCGCAGACTGATCCAAGACTTCACCCAGGAATCCAACAGTGCACGCAGTCACCCGAGACTGATACCAGACTGCACCCAGGAATCCTACAGTGCACCCAGTCACTCTAGACTGATCCCAGACTGCACCCAGGAATCCTACAGTGCATGCAGTCACCCCAGACTGATCCCAGACTGCACCCAGTGACCCGACAGTGCATGCAGTCACCGCAGTCTGGTCCTGGGTGCAGTCTGATCCCAGACTGCAACCAGGAATCCGACAGTGCATGCAGTGACCCCAGACTAATCCCAGACTGCACTCATGTATCCAACAGTGCACCCAGTCACCCCAGACTGCACCCAGGATTCCGACAGTGCATGCAGTCACCCCAGACTGATCCCAGACTGCACCCAGCGATCCACCTGTGCACGCAGTCCCCCCAGACTGAACCCTGACTGCACCCAGGGATCGTACAGTGCACGCAGTCACCCCAGACTGATCCCAGACTGCACCCAGGAAACCGACATTGCACGCAGTCACACCAGACTAATCCCAGGCTGCACCCAGGGATCCGACAGTGTACGCATTCACCCAAGACTGATCCCAGACTGCACCCAGGGATCCAATATGCACCCAGTCACTCCCGAATGATCCCAGACTGCACGCAGGGATCCCAGAATGCACCCAGTCACGCCAGACTGATCGCAGACTGCACCCAGGGATCCAACAGTGCACGCAGTCACCCCAGACTGATCCCTGACTGCACCCAGGGCTCGTACAGTGCACGCAGTCACCCCAGACTGATCCCAGACTGCACCCAGGAAACCTACAGTGCACGCAGTCACACCAGACTGATCCCAGGCTGCACCCAGGGATCCTGCTATGTACGCATTCACCCCAGACTGATCCCAGACTGCACCCAGGGATCCTACAGTGCACGCAGTCACACCAGACTGATCCCAGGCTGCACCCAGGGATCCTGCTATGTACGCATTCACCCCAGACTGATCCCAGACTGCACCCAGGAAACCTACAGTGCACGCAGTCACACCAGACTGATCCCAGGCTGCACCCAGGGATCCTGCTATGTACGCATTCACCCCAGACTGATCCCAGACTGCACCCATGGAACCTGCAGTGCACGCAGTCACCCCAGACTGATTACAGACTGCACCAAGTGATCGGAAAGTGCACGCAGTCACCCCAGACTGATCCCCGACTGCACCCAGGGATCCTAGAGTGCACCCAGTCACCCCAGACTGATCCCAGACTGCACCCTGGGATCCCACATTGCACGCAGTCACCCCAGACCTGTCCAAGACTGCACCTGGCGATTCCAGAGTGCATCAATTCACCCCGACTGATCCCGGACTGCACCCAGGAAATCTACACTGCAGGCAGTCACCCCAGATTGATCCCAGACTGCACCCAGGGATCCTACAGTGCACGCAGTCACCCCAGACTGATCCCAGACTGCACCCAGGGATACTACATTGCACGCAGTCACCCCAGACTGATCCCAGACTACACCAAGGGATTCGACACTGCACCCAGTTACCCCAGACTAATCCCAGTCTGCACCCATGGATCCGACAGTGCACACAGTCACCCCAGACTGATCCCAGACTGCAACCATGAATCCTACAGTGCACGCAGTAAACCCAGACTGATCCCAGACTGCACTCAGGGAGCCTGCAGTGCACGCAGTCACCCCAGACTGATCCCAGACTGCACCCAGTGATCCTACAGTGCACGCAGTCACCCCAGACTGCACCCAGGAATCCTGCAATGCACGCAGTCACCCCAGACTGACCCCAGACTGCACCCAGGGAACGGAAGGGCAGGCAGTCACCCCAGAGTGATCCCAGACTGCACCCAGGGATCCTACACTGCACCCAGTCACCCCAGACTATTCCCAGACTGCACCCAGGAAACCTACATTGCAAGCAGTCACACCAGACTGATCCCAGACTGCACCCAGGGATCCCACTATGCACGCAGTCACCCCAGACTGATCCCAGACTGCACCCAGGGATCCTAGAGTGCACCCAGTCACCCCAGACAGATCCCAGACTGCACCCAGGGATCCTAGAGTGAACCAGGTCACCCCAGACTGATCCCAGACTGCACCCAGGGATCCCACAGTGCACGCAGTCACCCCAGACCTGTCCCAGACTGCACCTAGCGATTCCAGCGTGCACCAAGTCACCCCGACTGATCCCGGACTGCACCCATGAAATCTGCAGTGCAGGCAGTCACCCCAGATTGATCCCAGGCTGCACCCAGGGATCCTACAGTGCACGCAGTCACCCCAGACTGATCCCAGACTGCACCCAGGGATCCTACATTGCACGCAGTCACCCCAGACTGATCCCAGACTGCACCCAGGGATTCGACACTGCACGCAGTTACCCCAGACTAATCCCAATCTGCACCCATGTATCCGACAGTGCACACAGTCACCCCAGACTGATCCCAGACTGCAACCATGAATCCTACAGTGCACGCAGTAAACACAGACTGATCCCAGACTGCACTCAGGGAGCCTACAGTGCACGCAGTCACCCCAGACTGATCCCAGACTGCACCCAGTGATCCTACAGTGCACGCAGTCACCCCAGACTGCACCCAGGAATCCTGCAATGCACGCAGTCACCCCAGACTGATCCCAGACTGCACCCAGGGATCCTACAGTGCACGCAGTCACCCCAGACTGATCCCAGACTGCACCCAGGGATCCTACAATTCACGCAGTCACACCAGACTGCTCCCAGACTGCACCCAGGGATCCTACAGTGCACGCAGTAACCCCAGTCTTTCCCCAGACTGCACCCATGGATGCTGCAGTGCACGTAGTCACCCCAGACTGATCCCAGACTGCACCCAGGAATCCTGCAGTGCACGCAGTCACCACAGACTGATCCCAGACTGCACCCAGTGATCCTACAGTGCACGCAGTCACCCCAGACTGATCCCAGACTGCACCCAGGAATCCTGCAGTGCACGCAGTCACCCCAGACTGATCCCAGACTGCACCCAGGGATCCTACAGTGCACGCATTCATCCCAGACTAATCCCAGACTGCACCCAGGGATCCTACAGTGCACGCAGTCACCCCAGACTGATCCCAGACTGCTCCCAGGAATCCTACTTTGCACGCAGTCACCCCAGACTGATCCCAGACTGCAACCAGGGATCCTACAGTGCACGCAGTCACCCCAGACTGATCCCAGACTGCACCCAGGGATCCTACAGTGCACGCAGTCAACCCAGACTGATCCTAGACTGCACCCAGGGACCCTACAGTGCACGCAGTCATCCCAGACTGATCCCAGACAGCAGCCACGGATCCTACAGTGCACGCAGTCAACCCAGACTGATCCCAGACTGCACCGAGGGATCCCAGAGTGCACGCAGTCTACCCAGACTGATCCCAGACTGCACCCAGGGATCATACAGAGCACGCAGTCATCCCAGACTGATCCCACACTGCACCCAGGGATCCTACAGTGCACGCAGTCACCCCAGACTGATCCCAGACTGCACCCAGGGATCCTACAGTGCACGCAGTCAACGCAGACTGATCCCAGACTGCACCCATGGATCCTGCAGTGCACGCAGTCATCCCAGACTGATCCCAGAATGCAGCCACGGAACCTTCACTGCACCCAGTCACCCCAGACTGATCCCAGACAACACCCAGGAATCCTACAGTGCAGGCAATAATCCCAGACTAATCCCAGAATGCACCCATGGATCCTACAGTGCACGCAGTCACCCCAGACTGATCCCAGACTGCACACCCAGTAATCCTACATGCACCCAGTCACCCCAGACTGATCCCAGACGGCACCCAGGAACCCGACAGTGCACGCAATCACCCCACACTGATCCCAGACTGCACCCAGGAATCCTACAGAGCACGCAGTCACCCCAGACTGATCCCAGACTGCACCCAGGGATCCTGCACTGCACGCAGTCACACCAGACTGATCCCAGACTGCACCCAGGGTTCCCAGAGTGCACCCAGTCTCGCCAGACTGATCCCTGACTGCACCCAGGAATTCTACAGTGCACGCAGTCACCCCAGACTGATCCCTGACTGCACCCAGGAATTCTACAGTGCACGCAGTCTCCCCAGACTGATCCCAGACTGCACCCAGGGATCCTACAGTGCACTCAGTAACCCCAGACTGATCCCAGACTGCACCCATGAATCCTCCATTGCAGGCAGTCACGCCAGACTGATCCCAGACTACATCCAGGGATCCTACTGTGCACGCAGTCACCCTAGACTGATCACAGACTTAACCCAGGGATCCCAGAGTGCACGCACTCATCCCAGACTGATCCCAGACTGCACCCAGGGATCCCAGATTGCACGCAGTCACCCAGACTGATCCCAGACTGAACCCAGGGATTCCAGAGTGCACAAAGTCATCCCAGACTGATTCCAAACTGCAGCCAGGAATTCTACAGTGCACGCAGTCACCCCAGACTGATCGCAGACTTCACCCTGGAATCGGACAGTGCACGCAGTCAGCGCAGACTGATCACAGACTGCACCCAGGGATCCTGGAGTGCACGCAATCAACCCACACTGATCCCAGACAGCACCCAGGAATCCTACAGAGCACGCAGTCTCGCCAGACTGATCCCAGACTGCACCCAGGAATTCTACAGTGCACGCAGTCACCCCAGACTGATCCCAGACTGCACCCATGGATCGCACAGTGCACGCAGTCACCGCAGACTGATCACAGACTGCACCCAGGGATCCTGGAGTGCACGCAGTCACCCCAGACTGTTCCCAGTCTGCACCCAGGGATCCCAGATTGCACCCAGTCTCGCTAGACTGATCCCAGACTGCACCCAGGGATCCCAGAGTGCACGCAGTCTACCCAGACTGATCCCAGACTGCACCCAGGGATCATACAGAGCACGCAGTCACCCCAGAATGATCCCAGACTGCACCCAGGGATCCTGCAGTGCACGCAGTCAACCCAGACTGCACCCAGGGATCCCAGAGTGCATGCAGTCTACCCAGACTGATCCCAGACTGCACCCAGGGATCCTAAAATGCACCCAGTCACCCCAGACTGAACCCAGACTGCACCCAGTGATCGAACAGTGCATGCAGTCTCCCCAGACTGATCCCAGACTGCACCCAGGGATCCGACAGTGCACTCAGTAACCCCAGACTGATCCCAGACTGCACCCATGAATCCTACAGTGCAGGCAGTAACCCCAGACTGATCCCAGACTGCACCCAGGGATCGCACAGTGCACACAGTCTCCCCAGACTGATCCCAGTCTGCACCCAGGGATCGTACAGTGCACGCAGTCTCCCCAGACTGATCCCAGACTGCACCCAGGGATCCTACAGTGCTCTCAGTAAACCGAGACTGATCCCAGAAAGCACCCAGGAAACCGGCAGTGCACGCAGTCACCCCAGACTGATCCCAGACTGCACCCAGGATTTCTACAGAGCACGCAGTCACCCCAGACTGATCCAAGACTGCACCCAGGGATACTGCACTGCACGCAGTCATCCCAGACTGACCCCAGACTGCACCCAGGGTTCCCAGTGTGCACGCAGTCCACCTGGACTGATCCCAGACTGCACCCAGGGATCTGAAAATGCACCCAGTCACCCCAGACTTATCCCAGACTGCACCCAGGGATACCAGATTGCACCCAGTTTCGCCAGACTGATCCCAGACTGCGCCCAGGAATTCTACATTGCACGCAGTCTCCCCAGACTGATCCTAGTCTGCACCCAGGGATCGGACAGTGCATGCAGTCACCCCAGACTGATCTCAGACTGCACCCTGGGATCCTACAGTGCACGCAGTCACCCCAGACTGATCCCAGACTGCAGCCAGGGATCCTGGAGTGCACGCAGTCACCACAGACTGATCCCAGACTGCACCCATGATGCTACAGTGCACGCAGTCACCCCAGACTGATCCCAGAATGCACCCAGTGATCAGACAGTGCACGCAGTCACCCCAGACTGATCTCAGACTGCACCCAGGGATCCTACAGTGCACGCAGTCATCCCAGACTGACCCCAGACTGCACCCAGGGTTCCCAGTGTGCACGCAGTCCACCTGGACTGATCCCAGACTGCACCCAGGGATCTGAAAATGCACCCAGTCACCCCAGACTTATCCCAGACTGCACCCAGGGATACCAGATTGCACCCAGTTTCGCCAGACTGATCCCAGACTGCGCCCAGGAATTCTACATTGCACGCAGTCTCCCCAGACTGATCCCAGACTGCACCCAGGGATCCGACAGTGCATGCAGTCATCCCAGACTGCTCCCAGACTGCACCCATGGATCCTACAGTGCACGCAGTCACCCCAGACTGATCCCAGACTGCACCCAGGAATCTAACAATGCATGCAGTCACCCCAGACTGATCCGAGACTGCATCCATGGATCCTACAGTGCACGCAGTCACCCCAGACTGATCCCAGACTGCACCCAGGAATCCTCCATTGCAGGCAGTCACCCAAGACTGATCCCAGACTACATCCAGGGATCCTACTGTGCACGCAGTCACCCTAGACTGATCACAGACTTAACCCAGGGATCCCAGAGTGCACGCAGTCACCCCAGACTGATCCCAGACTGCACCCAGGGATCCCAGATTGCACGCAGTCACCCAGACTGATCCCAGACTGAACCCAGGGATTCCAGAGTGCACAAAGTCATCCCAGACTGATTCCAAACTGCAGCCAGGAATTCTACAGTGCACGCAGTCACCCCAGACTGATCCTAGACTGCACCCATGGATCCTACAGTGCACGCAGTCACCCCAGACTGATCCCAGACTGCACCCATGGATCCTACAGTGCACGCAGTCACCCCAGACTGATCCCAGACTGCACCCAGCAATCTAACAATGCATGCAGTCACCCCAGACTGATCCTAGACTGCACCCATGGATCCTACAGTGCACGCAGTCACCCCAGACTGATCCCAGACTGCACCCAGGAATCCGACATTGCACGCAGTCACCACAGACTGATCCCAGACTGCACCCAGGAATCCTACAGAGCACGCACTCACCCCAGACAGATCCCAGACTGCACCCAGGGAACCTACAGTGCACGCAGTCACACCAGACTGATCCCAGACTGCACCCAGGGATCCTAATGTGCACGCATTCACCCATAACTGATCCCAGACTGCACCCAGGGATCCTGCAGTGCACCCAATCACGCCAGACTGATCCCAGACAGCAACCATGGATCACACATTGCACGCAGTAACCCCAGACCTGTCCCAGACTGCACCCAGGGATCCCAGAGTGCACCCAGTCACCCCGACTGATGACAGACTGCACCCAGGAAATCTACAGTGCACGCAGTTAACCCAGACTGATCCGAGACTGCACCCAGGGATCCTGCAGTGCACGTAGTCACCGCGGACTAATCCCAGACAGCACCCATGTATCCTACAGTGCACACAGTCATCCCAGACTGATCCCAGACTGCACCCTGGGTTCCTACAGTGCACCCAGTCACCCCAGACGGAGCCCAGACTGCACACAGGGATTCTACAGTACACGCAGTCACCCCAGACTGATCCCAGACTGCACCCACGGATCCTACAATGCAGCCAGTCACACTAGACTGATTCCAGACTGCACCCAGGAAATCTACATTGCACGCAGTCACCCCAGACTGATCCCAGACTGCAGCCACGGATCCTACAGTGCACGCAGTAACTCCTGACTGATCCCAGACTGCACCCAGGGATCCTACATTGCACGCAGTCACCCCAGACTGCACCCAGGAATCCTGCAGTGCACGCAGTAACCCTAGGCTGATCCCAGACTGCACCCAGGGATCCGACATTGCACGCAGTCACCCCTGACTGATCCCAGACTGCACCCAGGAATCCTACAGAGCACGCACTCACCCCAGACAGATCCCAGACTGCACCAAGGGATCCCAGAGTGCACACAGTCACCCCAGACTGATCCCAGACTGCACCCAGGGATCCCAGAGTGCACCCAGTCACCCAGATTGATCGCAGACTGCACCCAGGAATCCTACAGTGCACGCAGTCACCCCAGACCTTTCCCAGACTGCACCCAGGGATGCCAGAGTGCACCCAGTCACCCCAAACTGATCCCAGACTTCACCCAGGAATCCGACATTGCACGCAGTCACCCCAGACTGATCCCAGACTGCACCCAGTTATCCTACATTGCAGGCAGTCACCCCAGACTAATCCCAGACTGCACCCATGGATCGTACAGTGCACGCAATCATCCCAGACTGATCCCAGACTGCACCCAGTAATCCTAAATGCAGCCAGTTACCCCAGACTGATCCCAGACTGCACCCAGTAATCCTACATGCACCCTGTCACCCCAGACTGATGCCAGACTGCACCCAGGGATCGGACAGTGCACGCAGTCAACCCAGACTGCACCCAGTAAACCTACAGTGCAATCAGTCACCCCAGACTGATCCCAGACTGCACCCAGGGATCCTACAGTTCACGCAGTAACCCCAGACTGATCCCAGACGGCACCCAGGGATCCTGCAGTGCACGCAGTCACCCCAGACTGATCCCAGACTGCAGACACGGATCCCAGAGTGCACCAAGTCATCCCAGACTGATCCCAGACTGCAACCAGGAAATCTACTGTGCACGCAGTCACCCCAGCCTGATCCCAGACTGCACCCAGGATTCCTACAGTGCACGCAGTCCCCACAGACTGATCCCAGACTGCACCCAGGGATCCTACAGTGCATGTAGTCACAACAGACTGATCCCAGACAGCACCCAGTCATCCTACAGTGCACGCAGTCAACCCAGACTGATCCCAGACTGCACCCAGGGAGCCCAGAGTGCACGCAGTCTACCCAGACAGATCCCAGACTGCACCCAGGGATCCTGCAGTGCACGCAGTCAACCCAGACTGATCCCAGACTGCACCCAGGGAGCCCAGAGTGCACGCAGTCTACCCAGACAGATCCCAGACTGCACCCAGGGATCCTAAAATGCACCCAGTCACCCCAGACTGATCCCAGACTGCACCCAGGGATCCCAGAGTGCACCCAGTCACGCCAGACTGATCCCAGACTGCACCCAGGAATTCTACAGTGCACGCAGTACCCTCAGACTGATCCCAGACTGCACCCAGGGATCCAACAGTGCACTCAGTTAACCCAGACTGATCCCAGACTGCACCCATGAATCTAACAGTGCAGGCAGTCACCCCAGACTGATCCCAGATTGCATCCAGGGATCCTACTGTGCACGCAGTCACCCCAGACTGATCCCAGACTGCACCCAGGGATCCCAGAGTGCACGCAGTCACCCAGACTGATCCCAGACTGCACCCATGGATCCGACAGTGCACGCTTTCACCCCAGACTGATCACAGACTGCACCCAGGGATCCCAGAGTGCACCAAGTCAGCACAGACTGATCCCAGACTGAAGCCAGGAAATCTGCAGTGCACGCAGTCACCCCAGACTGATCCCAGACTGCAACCAGACATCCTGCAGTGCACGCAGTCACGCCACCCTGATCCCAGACTGCAGCCACGGATCCCAGAGTGCACCAAGTCATCCCAGACTGCAGCCAGGAAATCTACAGTGCACGCAGTCATCCCAGACTGATCCCAGACTGCACCCAGGTATTCCAGAATGCACCTCGTCACCACATTGTGATCCCAGACTGCACCCAGTGATCCTACAGTGCACGCAGTCAACCAAGACTGATTCCAGACTGCACCCAGGGATCCCAGATTGCACGCAGTCTAGCCAGACTGATCCCAGACTGCACCCAGGGATCCCAGAGAGCACCCAGTCACGCCAGACTGATCCCAGACTGCACACAGGTATTCTGCAGTGCACGCAGTACACCCAGACTGATCCCAGACTGCACCCAGGGATCGTACAGTGCACTCAGTAACACCAGACTGATCCCATACTGCACCCATGAATACTACAGTGCAGGCAGTCACCCCAGACTGATCCCAGACTGCATCCAGGGATCCTACTGTGCACGCAGTCACTCCAGACTGAACCCAGACTGCACCCAGGGTTCCCAGAGTGCACCCAGTCACCCAGACTGATCCCAGACTGCACCCATGGAATATACAGTGCACGCAGTCACCCCAGACTGATCACAGACTGCACCCAGTGATCCCAGAGTGCACAGAGTCAACCCAGACTGATCCCATGACTGCACCCAGCGATCCTGCATTGCACACAGTCACCCCAGACTGATCCTAGACTGCACGCAGCTATCCGACAGTGCACGCAGTCACCCCAGACTGATCCCAGACTGCACCCAGGGATCCTACAGTGCACCCAGTCACCCCAGACTGATCCCAGACTGCACCCAGGGATCTCAGAATGCACCCAGTCACCCCAGACTGAACCCAGACTGCACCCAGGGATCCTGCAGTGCACCCAGTCACCCCAGACTGATCCCAGACTATACCCAGGGAGCCGACACTGCACGCAGTCACCCCAGACTGATCCCAGACTGCACCCAGTGATCCGACATTGAACGCAGTCACCCCAGACTGCACACAGGAATCCTGCAGTGCACGCAGTCATACCAGACTGATCCCAGACTGCACCCAGGAATCCTACAGTGCACACAGTCACCCCAGACTGATCCCAGACTGCACCCAGGGATCCTACAGTGCACGCAGTCACCCCAGACTGATCCCAGACTGAACCCATGGATCCTACAGTGCACGCAGTCACCCCAGACTGATATCAGACTGCACCCAGGGATCATACAGTGCACGCAGTCACCAAAGACTGATCCCAGACTGCACCCAGGGATCCTACAGTTCACGCAGTAACCCCAGACTGATCCCAGACGGCACCCATGGATCCTGCAGTGCACGCAGTCACCACATACTGATCCCAGACTGCAGACACGGATCCCAGAGTGCACCAAGTCATCCCAGACTGATCCCAGACTGCAACCAGGAAATCTACTGTGCACGCAGTCACCCCAGCCTGATCCCAGACTGCACCCAGGATTCCTACAGTGCACGCAGTCCCCACAGACTGATCCCAGACTGCACCCAGGGATCCTAAAGTGCACCCAGACACCCCGGACTGATCCCAGACTGCACCCACGGATCCCAGAGTGCACCCAGTCACCCCAGACTGATCCCAGACTGCACCCACGGATCCTACAATGCACCCAGTCACCCCAGACTGATCACAGACTGCACCCAGGGATCCCAGAATGCACCCAGTCACCCCAGACTGTTCACAGACTGCACCAAGGATCCTGCAGTGCACGGAGTCACCGCAGATTGATCCCAGACTGCACCCAGGGATCGTACAGTGCACGCAGTCACCCCAGACTGATCCCAGACTGCACCCAGGGATCCAAATGTGCACGCATTGACCCCTAACTGATCCCAGACTTCACCCAGTCAACCCAGACTGATCAAAGACTGCACCCAGGGATCCTGCAGTGCACACAGTCACCCCAGACTGATCCCAGACTGCACCCAGGGATCCTACAGTGCACGCAGTCACCCCAGACTGATCCCAGACTGAACCCATGGATCCTACAGTGCACGCAGTCACCCCAGACTGATATCAGACTGCACCCAGGGATCATACAGTGCACGCAGTCACCAAAGACTGATCCCAGACTGCACCCAGGGATCCTACAGTTCACGCAGTAACCCCAGACTGATCCCAGACGGCACCCATGGATCCTGCAGTGCACGCAGTCACCACAGACTGATCCCAGACTGCAGACACGGATCCCAGAGTGCACCAAGTCATCCCAGACTGATCCCAGACTGCAACCAGGAAATCTACTGTGCACGCAGTCACCCCAGCCTGATCCCAGACTGCACCCAGGATTCCTACAGTGCACGCAGTCCCCACAGACTGATCCCAGACTGCACCCAGGGATCCTAAAGTGCACCCAGACACCCCGGACTGATCCCAGACTGCACCCACGGATCCCAGAGTGCACCCAGTCACCCCAGACTGATCCCAGACTGCACCCACGGATCCTACAATGCACCCAGTCACCCCAGACTGATCACAGACTGCACCCAGGGATCCCAGAATGCACCCAGTCACCCCAGACTGTTCACAGACTGCACCAAGGATCCTGCAGTGCACGGAGTCACCGCAGATTGATCCCAGACTGCACCCAGGGATCGTACAGTGCACGCAGTCACCCCAGACTGATCCCAGACTGCACCCAGGGATCCAAATGTGCACGCATTGACCCCTAACTGATCCCAGACTTCACCCAGTCAACCCAGACTGATCAAAGACTGCACCCAGGGATCCTGCAGTGCACACAGTCACCCCAGACTGATCTCAGACTGCACTCAGTAATCCTATATGCATCCAGTCAACCCAGACTGATCCCAGACTGCACCCAGGATTCCAACAGTGCACGCATTTACCCCAGACTGATCCCAGACTACACGCAGGGAGCCGACAGTGCACGCAGTCACCCCAGACTGAACCCAGACTGCACCCAGTGATCCTACATTGAACGCAGTCACCCCAGACTGCAAACAGGAATCCTGCAGTGCACGCAGTCATCCCAGACTGATCCCAGACTGCACCCAGCGATACGACAGTGCACGCAGTCATCCCAGACTGATCCCAGACTGCACCCAGGAATCCAACGGGGCACGCAGTCACCCCAGTCATATCTCAGACTGCACCCAGGGATCCTACATTGCATGCAGTCACCCCAGACTGATCCCAGACAGCACCCATGGATCCTACAGTGCACTCAGTCACCCCAGACTGATCCCAGACTGCACCCAGGAATCCGACATTGCACGCAGTCACCACAGACTGATCCCAGACCGCACCAAGGAATCATACAGTGCACCCAGTCACCCCAGACTGATTCCAGACTGCACCAAGGAATCCTCCAGTGCATGCTGTCACCCCAGATTGATCCCAGACAGCACCCATTGATCCTACATTGCACGCAGTCACCCCAGACTAATCTCAGACTGCAACCAGGGATCCTACAGTGCATGTAGTCACAACAGACTGATCCCAGACAGCACCCAGTCATCCTACAGTGCACGCAGTCACCCCAGACTGATCCCAGACTGCACCCATGAATCCTACAGAGCACGCACTCACACCAGACAGATCCCAGACTGCACCCAGGGATCCTGCAGTGCACGCAGTCAACCCAGACTGATCCCAGACTGCACCCAGGGAGCCCAGAGTGCACGCAGTCTACCCAGACAGATCCCAGACTGCACCCAGGGATCCTAAAATGCACCCAGTCACCCCAGACTGATCCCAGACTGCACCCAGGGATCCCAGAGTGCACCCAGTCACGCCAGACTGATCCCAGACTGCACCCAGGAATTCTACATTGCACGCAGTACCCTCAGACTGATCCCAGACTGCACCCAGGGATCAAACAGTGCACTCAGTTAACCCAGACTGATCCCAGACTGCACCCATGAATCCAACAGTGCAGGCAGTCACCCCAGACTGATCCCAGATTGCATCCAGGGATCCTACTGTGCACGCAGTCACCCCAGACTGATACCAGACTGCACCCAGTCATCCTACAGTGCACGCAGACACCCCAGACTGATCCCAGACTGCACCCATGAATCCTACAGAGCACGCACTCACACCAGACAGATCCCAGACTGCACCCAGGGATCCTGCAGTGCACGCAGTCAACCCAGACTGATCCCAGACTGCACCCAGGGAGCCCAGAGTGCACGCAGTCTACCCAGACAGATCCCAGACTGCACCCAGGGATCCTAAAATGCACCCAGTCACCCCAGACTGATCCCAGACTGCACCCAGGGATCCCAGAGTGCACCCAGTCACGCCAGACTGATCCCAGACTGCACCCAGGAATTCTACAGTGCACGCAGTACCCTCAGACTGATCCCAGACTGCACCCAGGGATCCAACAGTGCACTCAGTTAACCCAGACTGATCCCAGACTGCACCCATGAATCCAACAGTGCAGGCAGTCACCCCAGACTGATCCCAGATTGCATCCAGGGATCCTACTGTGCACGCAGTCACCCCAGACTGATCCCAGACTGCACCCAGGGATCCCAGAGTGCACGCAGTCACCCAGACTGATCCCAGACTGCACCCATGGATCCGACAGTGCACGCTTTCACCCCAGACTGATCACAGACTGCACCCAGGGATCCCAGAGTGCACCAAGTCAGCACAGACTGATCCCAGACTGAAGCCAGGAAATCTGCAGTGCACGCAGTCACCCCAGACTGATCCCAGACTGCACCCAGACATCCTGCAGTGCACGCAGTCACGCCACCCTGATCCCAGACTGCAGCCACGGATCCCAGAGTGCACCAAGTCATCCCAGACTGATCCCAGACTGCAGCCAGGAAATCTACAGTGCACGCAGTCATCCCAGACTGATCCCAGACTGCACCCAGGTATTCCAGAATGCACCTCGTCACCACATTGTGATCCCAGACTGCACCCAGTGATCCTACAGTGCACGCAGTCACCCCAGACTGATCCCAGACTGCACCCAGGGATCCTGCAGTGCTCGCAGTCACCCCAGACTGCACCCAGTGATCCTACAGTGCACGCAGTCAACCAAGACTGATTCCAGACTGCACCCAGGGATCCCAGATTGCACGCAGTCTAGCCAGACTGATCCCAGACTGCACCCAGGGATCCCAGAGAGCACCCAGTCACGCCAGACTGATCCCAGACTGCACACAGGTATTCTGCAGTGCACGCAGTACACCCAGACTGATCACAGACTGCACCCAGGGATCGTACAGTGCACTCAGTAACACCAGACTGATCCCATACTGCACCCATGAATACTACAGTGCAGGCAGTCACCCCAGACTGATCCCAGACTGCACCCAGGGATCCTACAGTGCACCCAGTCACCCCAGACTGATCCCAGACTGCACCCAGGGATCCCAGAATGCACCCAGTCACCCCAGACTGAACCCAGACTGCACCCAGGGATCCTGCAGTGCACCCAGTCACCCCAGACTGATCCCAGACTGCACCCAGTGATCCAACATTGAACGCAGTCACCCCAGACTGCACACAGGAATCCTGCAGTGCACGCAGTCATACCAGACTGATCCCAAACTGCACCCAGGAATCCTACAGTGCACACAGTCACCCCAGACTGATCCCAGACTGCACCCAGGGATCCTACAGTGCACGCAGTCACCCCAGACTGATCCCAGACTGAACCCATGGATCCTACACTGCACGCAGTCACCCCAGACTGATCTCAGACTGCACCCAGGGATCATACAGTGCACGCAGTCACCAAAGACAGAACCCAGACTGCACCCAGGGATCCTACAATGCATGCAGTCACCGCAGTCTGGTCCCAGACTGCACCCAGGGAGCCGACAGTGCACGCAGTCACCCCAGACTGATCCCAGACTGCACCCACTGATCCTACATTGAACTCAGTCACCCCAGACTGATCCTAGACTGCACCCAGGGATCCCAGAGTGCACCCAGTCACCCCGACTGATCCCAGACTGCACGCAGGAAATCTGCAGTGCACGCAGTCAACCCAGACTGATCCTAGACTGCACCCAGGGATCCTACAGTGCACGCAGTCACTCCAGACTGCACCCATGTATCCTACAGTGCACACAGTCGCCCCAGACTGATCCCTGACTGCACCCTGGGATCCTACTGTGCACGCAGTCATCACTGACTGATCCCTGACTGCACCCAGGAAGCCGACATTGCACGCAGTCACCCCAGACTGATCCCAGACTGCACCCAGGGATCCCACAGCGCACGCATCACCCCAGACTGATCCCAGACTGCACATTGGCTTCCTACAGTGCACCCAGTCACCCCAGACTGAGCCCAGACTGCACACAGGGTTCCCACAGTTCACGCAGTCACCCTAGACTGAGCCCAGACTGCACACAGGGTTCCGACAGTGCACGCAGTAACCCCAGGCAGATCCCAGACTGCACCCAGGTATCCTGCAGTGCACGCAGTCACCCCAGACTGATCCCAGACTGCACCCACGGATACTACAATGCAGCCATTCACCCCAGACTGATCCCAGACTGCACCCAGGAAATCTACAGTGCACGCAGTAACCCCAGACTGATCCCAGACTGCACCCACGGATACTACAATGCAGCCATTCACCCCAGACTGATTCCAGACTGCACCCAGGAAATCTACAGTGCACGCAGTAACCCCAGACTGATCCCAAACTGCACCCAGGGATCCTAAGTGCACCCAGTCACCCCAGACTGATCTCAGACTGCACCCAGGGATCATACAGAGCACGCACTCACACCAGACAGATCCCAGACTGCACCCAGGGATCCTGCAGTGCACGCAATCAACCCAGACTGATCCCAGACTGCACCCAGGGAGCCCAGAGTGCACGCAGTCTACCCAGACAGATCCCAGACTGCACCCAGGGATCCTAAAATGCACCCAGTCACCCCAGACTGATCCCAGACTGCACCCATGGATCCCAGAGTGCACCCAGTCACGCCAGACTGATCCCAGACTGCACCCAGGAATTCTACAGTGCACGCAGTACCCTCAGACTGATCCCAGACTGCACCCAGGGATCCAACAGTGCACTCAGTTAACCCAGACTGATCCCAGACTGCACCCATGAATCCAACAGTGCAGGCAGTCACCCCAGACTGATCCCAGATTGCATCCAGGGATCCTACTGTGCACGCAGTCACCCCAGACTGATCCCAGACTGCACCCAGGGATCCCAGAGTGCACGCAGTCACCCAGACTGATCCCAGACTGCACCCATGGATCCGACAGTGCACGCTTTCACCCCAGACTGATCACAGACTGCACCCAGGGATCCTAGAGTGCAACAAGTCAGCACAGACTGATCCCAGACTGAAGCCAGGAAATCTGCAGTGCACGCAGTCACCCCAGACTGATCCCAGACTGCACCCAGACATCCTGCAGTGCACGCAGTCACGCCACCCTGATCCCAGACTGCAGCCACGGATCCCAGAGTGCACCAAGTCATCCCAGACTGATCCCAGACTGCAGCCAGGAAATCTACAGTGCACGCAGTCATCCCAGACTGATCCCAGACTGCACCCAGGTATTCCAGAATGCACCTCGTCACCACATTGTGATCCCAGACTGCACCCAGTGATCCTACAGTGCACGCAGTCACCCCAGACTGATCCCAGACTGCACCCAGGGATCCTGCAGTGCTCGCAGTCACCCCAGACTGCACCCAGTGATCCTACAGTGCACGCAGTCAACCAAGACTGATTCCAGACTGCACCCAGGGATCCCAGATTGCACGCAGTCAAGCCAGACTGATCCCAGACTGCACCCAGGGATCCCAGAGAGCACCCAGTCACGCCAGACTGATCCCAGACTGCACACAGGTATTCTGCAGTGCACGCAGTACACCCAGACTGATCCCAGACTGCACCCAGGGATCGTACAGTGCACTCAGTAACACCAGACTGATCCCATACTGCACCCATGAATACTACAGTGCAGGCAGTCACCCCAGACTGATCCCAGACTGCATCCAGGGATCCTACTGTGCACACAGTCACCCCAGACTGATCCTAGACTGCACGCAGGTATCCGACAGTGCACGCAGTCACCCCAGACTGATCCCAGACTGCACCCAGGGATCCTACAGTGCACCCAGTCACCCCAGACTGATCCCAGACTGCACCCAGGGATCCCAGAATGCACCCAGTCACCCCAGACTGAACCCAGACTGCACCCAGGGATCCTGCAGTGCACCCAGTCACCCCAGACTGATCCCAGACTGCACCCAGTGATCCGACATTGAACGCAGTCACCCCAGACTGCACACAGGAATCCTGCAGTGCACGCAGTCATACCAGACTGATCCCAGACTGCACCCAGGAATCCTACAGTGCACACAGTCACCCCAGACTGATCCCAGACTGCACCCATGGAATATACAGTGCACGCAGTCACCCCAGCCTGATCACAGACTGCACCCAGTGATCCCAGAGTGCACAGAGTCTACCCAGACTGATCCCAGACTGCACCCAGCGATCCTGCATTGCACACAGTCACCCCAGACTGATCCTAGACTGCACGCAGGTATCCGACAGTGCACGCAGTCACCCCAGACTGATCCCAGACTGCACCAAGGGATCCTACAGTGCACCCAGTCACCCCAGACTGATCCCAGACTGCACCCAGGGATCCCAGAATGCACCCAGTCAACCCAGACTGAACCCAGACTGCACCCAGGGATCCTGCAGTGCACCCAGTCACCCCAGACTGATCCCAGACTGCACCCAGTGATCCGACATTGAACGCAGTCACCCCAGACTGCACACAGGAATCCTGCAGTGCACGCAGTCATACCAGACTGATCCCAAACTGCACCCAGGAATCCTACAGTGCACACAGTCACCCTAGACTGATCCCAGACTGCACCCAGGGATCCTACAGTGCACGCAGTCACCCCAGACTGATCCCAGACTGAACCCATGTATCCTACAGTGCACGCAGTCACCCCAGACTGATCTCAGACTGCACCCAGGGATCATACAGTGCACGCAGTCACCAAAGACAGAACCCAGACTGCACCCAGGGATCCTACAATGCATGCAGTCACCCCAGTCTGGTCCCAGACTGCACCCAGGGAGCCGACAGTGCACGCAGTCACCCCAGACTGATCCCAGACTGCACCCACTGATCCTACATTGAACTCAGTCACCCCAGACTGATCCTAGACTGCACCCAGGGATCCCATAGTGCACCCAGTCACCCCGAGTGATCCCAGACTGCACGCAGGAAATCTGCAGTGCACGCAGTCAACCCAGACTGATCCTAGACTGCACCCAGGGATCCTACAGTGCACGCAGTCACTCCAGACTGCACCCATGTATCCTACAGTGCACACAGTCGCCCCAGACTGATCCCTGACTGCACCCTGGGATCCTACTGTGCACGCAGTCATCACTGACTGATCCCTGACTGCACCCAGGAAGCCGACATTGCACGCAGTCACCCCAGACTGATCCCAGACTGCACCCAGGGATCCCACAGCGCACGCATCACCCCAGACTGATCCCAGACTGCACATTGGCTTCCTACAGTGCACCCAGTCACCCCAGACTGAGCCCAGACTGCACACAGGGTTCCCACAGTTCACGCAGTCACCCCAGACTGAGCCCAGACTGCACACAGGGTTCCGACAGTGCACGCAGTAACCCCAGGCAGATCCCAGACTGCACCCAGGTATCCTGCAGTGCACGCAGTCACCCCAGACTGATCCCAGACTGCACCCACGGATACTACAATGCAGCCATTCACCCCAGACTGATCCCAGACTGCACCCAGGAAATCTACAGTGCACGCAGTAACCCCAGACTGATCCCAGACTGCACCCACGGATACTACAATGCAGCCATTCACCCCAGACTGATTCCAGACTGCACCCAGGAAATCTACAGTGCACGCAGTAACCCCAGACTGATCCCAAACTGCACCCAGGGATCCTACAGTGCACCCAGTCACCCCAGACTGATCCCAGACTGCACCCAGGGATCCCAGAGTGCACCCAGTCACCCTCGAGGGATCACAGAGTTGCAGTTTTCTATTTACACCACCAGAACACCAGCTGCTGCTGCAACATCAACTTGTATTTATAAAATATATAATACGTGTTTGTGTATTTCTACACGGCCAGGATGGCAGCAGTCTGGAAATAATCGCGGCAGGTACGGCAGCCAGCTTGTTCAAAATCGCCACAACTGTGGCTGCCATCATGGTTAAATAGAGGAAATTCCCCCGCAGATTGTCGACAGTGATCCAACACTGATCACAGATTGCACGCAGTCACCCAGACTGATCCCAGACTGAACCCAGGGATTCCAGAGTGCACAAAGTCATCCCAGACTGATTCCAAACTGCAGCCAGGAATTCTACAGTGCACGCAGTCACCCCAGACTGATCGCAGACTTCACCCTGGAATCGGACAGTGCACGCAGTCAGCGCAGACTGATCACAGACTGCACCCAGGGATCCTGGAGTGCACGCAATCAACCCACACTGATCCCAGACAGCACCCAGGAATCCTACAGAGCACGCAGTCTCGCCAGACTGATCCCAGACTGCACCCAGGAATTCTACAGTGCACGCAGTCACCCCAGACTGATCCCAGACTGCACCCATGGATCGCACAGTGCACGCAGTCACCGCAGACTGATCACAGACTGCACCCAGGGATCCTGGAGTGCACGCAGTCACCCCAGACTGTTCCCAGTCTGCACCCAGGGATCCCAGATTGCACCCAGTCTCGCTAGACTGATCCCAGACTGCACCCAGGGATCCCAGAGTGCACGCAGTCTACCCAGACTGATCCCAGACTGCACCCAGGGATCATACAGAGCACGCAGTCACCCCAGAATGATCCCAGACTGCACCCAGGGATCCTGCAGTGCACGCAGTCAACCCAGACTGCACCCAGGGATCCCAGAGTGCACGCAGTCTACCCAGACTGATCCCAGACTGCACCCAGGGATCCTAAAATGCACCCAGTCACCCCAGACTGAACCCAGACTGCACCCAGTGATCGAACAGTGCATGCAGTCTCCCCAGACTGATCCCAGACTGCACCCAGGGATCCGACAGTGCACTCAGTAACCCCAGACTGATCCCAGACTGCACCCATGAATCCTACAGTGCAGGCAGTAACCCCAGACTGATCCCAGACTGCACCCAGGGATCGCACAGTGCACACAGTCTCCCCAGACTGATCCCAGTCTGCACCCAGGGATCGTACAGTGCACGCAGTCTCCCCAGACTGATCCCAGACTGCACCCAGGGATCCTACAGTGCTCTCAGTAAACCGAGACTGATCCCAGAAAGCACCCAGGAAACCGGCAGTGCACGCAGTCACCCCAGACTGATCCCAGACTGCACCCAGGATTTCTACAGAGCACGCAGTCACCCCAGACTGATCCAAGACTGCACCCAGGGATACTGCACTGCACGCAGTCATCCCAGACTGACCCCAGACTGCACCCAGGGTTCCCAGTGTGCACGCAGTCCACCTGGACTGATCCCAGACTGCACCCAGGGATCTGAAAATGCACCCAGTCACCCCAGACTTATCCCAGACTGCACCCAGGGATACCAGATTGCACCCAGTTTCGCCAGACTGATCCCAGACTGCGCCCAGGAATTCTACATTGCACGCAGTCTCCCCAGACTGATCCTAGTCTGCACCCAGGGATCGGACAGTGCATGCAGTCACCCCAGACTGATCTCAGAATGCACCCTGGGATCCTACAGTGCACGCAGTCACCCCAGACTGATCCCAGACTGCAGCCAGGGATCCTGGAGTGCACGCAGTCACCACAGACTGATCCCAGACTGCACCCATGATGCTACAGTGCACGCAGTCACCCCAGACTGATCCCAGAATGCACCCAGTGATCAGACAGTGCACGCAGTCACCCCAGACTGATCTCAGACTGCACCCAGGGATACTACAGTGCACGCAGTCACCCCAGACTGATCCCAGACTGCACCCAGGGATACTGCACTGCACGCAGTCATCCCAGACTGACCCCAGACTGCACCCAGGGTTCCCAGTGTGCACGCAGTCCACCTGGACTGATCCCAGACTGCACCCAGGGATCTGAAAATGCACCCAGTCACCCCAGACTTATCCCAGACTGCACCCAGGGATACCAGATTGCACCCAGTTTCGCCAGACTGATCCCAGACTGCGCCCAGGAATTCTACATTGCACGCAGTCTCCCCAGACTGATCCCAGACTGCACCCAGGGATCCGACAGTGCATGCAGTCATCCCAGACTGCTCCCAGACTGCACCCATGGATCCTACAGTGCACGCAGTCACCCCAGACTGATCCCAGACTGCACCCAGGAATCTAACAATGCATGCAGTCACCCCAGACTGATCCGAGACTGCATCCATGGATCCTACAGTGCACGCAGTCACCCCAGACTGATCCCAGACTGCACCCAGGAATCCTCCATTGCAGGCAGTCACCCAAGACTGATCCCAGACTACATCCAGGGATCCTACTGTGCACGCAGTCACCCTAGACTGATCACAGACTTAACCCAGGGATCCCAGAGTGCACGCAGTCACCCCAGACTGATCCCAGACTGCACCCAGGGATCCCAGATTGCACGCAGTCACCCAGACTGATCCCAGACTGAACCCAGGGATTCCAGAGTGCACAAAGTCATCCCAGACTGATTCCAAACTGCAGCCAGGAATTCTACAGTGCACGCAGTCACCCCAGACTGATCCTAGACCGCACCCATGGATCCTACAGTGCACGCAGTCACCCCAGACTGATCCCAGACTGCACCCATGGATCCTACAGTGCACGCAGTCACCCCAGACTGATCCCAGACTGCACCCAGGAATCTAACAATGCATGCAGTCACCCCAGACTGATCCTAGACTGCAGCCATGGATCCTACCATGCACGCAGTCACCCCAGACTGATCCCAGACTGCACCCAGGAATCCGACATTGCACGCAGTCACCACAGACTGATCCCAGACTGCACCCAGGAATCCTACAGAGCACGCACTCACCCCAGACAGATCCCAGACTGCACCCAGGGAACCTACAGTGCACGCAGTCACACCAGACTGATCCCAGACTGCACCCAGGGATCCTAATGTGCACGCATTCACCCATAACTGATCCCAGACTGCACCCAGGGATCCTGCAGTGCACCCAATCACGCCAGACTGATCCCAGACAGCAACCATGGATCACACATTGCACGCAGTAACCCCAGACCTGTCCCAGACTGCACCCAGGGATCCCAGAGTGCACCCAGTCACCCCGACTGATGACAGACTGCACCCAGGAAATCTACAGTGCACGCAGTTAACCCAGACTGATCCGAGACTGCACCCAGGGATCCTGCAGTGCACGTAGTCACCGCGGACTAATCCCAGACAGCACCCATGTATCCTACAGTGCACACAGTCATCCCAGACTGATCCCAGACTGCACCCTGGGTTCCTACAGTGCACCCAGTCACCCCAGACGGAGCCCAGACTGCACACAGGGATTCTACAGTACACGCAGTCACCCCAGACTGATCCCAGACTGCACCCACGGATCCTACAATGCAGCCAGTCACACTAGACTGATTCCAGACTGCACCCAGGAAATCTACATTGCACGCAGTCACCCCAGACTGATCCCAGACTGCAGCCACGGATCCTACAGTGCACGCAGTAACTCCTGACTGATCCCAGACTGCACCCAGGGATCCTACATTGCACGCAGTCACCCCAGACTGCACCCAGGAATCCTGCAGTGCACGCAGTAACCCTAGGCTGATCCCAGACTGCACCCAGGGATCCGACATTGCACGCAGTCACCCCTGACTGATCCCAGACTGCACCCAGGAATCCTACAGAGCACGCACTCACCCCAGACAGATCCCAGACTGCACCAAGGGATCCCAGAGTGCACACAGTCACCCCAGACTGATCCCAGACTGCACCCAGGGATCCCAGAGTGCACCCAGTCACCCAGATTGATCGCAGACTGCACCCAGGAATCCTACAGTGCACGCAGTCACCCCAGACCTTTCCCAGACTGCACCCAGGGATGCCAGAGTGCACCCAGTCACCCCAAACTGATCCCAGACTTCACCCAGGAATCCGACATTGCACGCAGTCACCCCAGACTGATCCCAGACTGCACCCAGTTATCCTACATTGCAGGCAGTCACCCCAGACTAATCCCAGACTGCACCCATGGATCGTACAGTGCACGCAATCATCCCAGACTGATCCCAGACTGCACCCAGTAATCCTAAATGCAGCCAGTTACCCCAGACTGATCCCAGACTGCACCCAGTAATCCTACATGCACCCTGTCACCCCAGACTGATGCCAGACTGCACCCAGGGATCGGACAGTGCACGCAGTCAACCCAGACTGCACCCAGTAAACCTACAGTGCAATCAGTCACCCCAGACTGATCCCAGACTGCACCCAGGGATCCTACAGTTCACGCAGTAACCCCAGACTGATCCCAGACGGCACCCAGGGATCCTGCAGTGCACGCAGTCACCCCAGACTGATCCCAGACTGCAGACACGGATCCCAGAGTGCACCAAGTCATCCCAGACTGATCCCGGACTGCAACCAGGAAATCTACTGTGCACGCAGTCACCCCAGACTGATCCCAGACTGCACCCAGGAATCCTCCATTGCAGGCAGTCACCCAAGACTGATCCCAGACTACATCCAGGGATCCTACTGTGCACGCAGTCACCCTAGACTGATCACAGACTTAACCCAGGGATCCCAGAGTGCACGCAGTCACACCAGACTGATCCCAGACTGCACCCAGGGATCCCAGATTGCACGCAGTCACCCAGACTGATCCCAGACTGAACCCAGGGATTCCAGAGTGCACAAAGTCATCCCAGACTGATTCCAAACTGCAGCCAGGAATTCTACAGTGCACGCAGTCACCCCAGACTGATCCTAGACTGCACCCATGGATCCTACATTGCAATCAGTCACCCCAGACTGATCCCAGACTGCACCCATGGATCCTACAGTGCACGCAGTCACCCCAGACTGATCCCAGACTGCACCCAGGAATCTAACAATGCATGCAGTCACCCCAGACTGATCCTAGACTGCACCCATGGATCCTACAGTGCACGCAGTCACCCCAGACTGATCCCAGACTGCACCCAGGAATCCGACATTGCACGCAGTCACCACAGACTGATCCCAGACTGCACCCAGGAATCCTACAGAGCACGCACTCACCCCAGACAGATCCCAGACTGCACCCAGGGAACCTACAGTGCACGCAGTCACACCAGACTGATCCCAGACTGCACCCAGGGATCCTAATGTGCACGCATTCACCCATAACTGATCCCAGACTGCACCCAGGGATCCTGCAGTGCACCCAATCACGCCAGACTGATCCCAGACAGCAACCATGGATCACACATTGCACGCAGTAACCCCAGACCTGTCCCAGACTGCACCCAGGGATCCCAGAGTGCACCCAGTCACCCCGACTGATGACAGACTGCACCCAGGAAATCTACAGTGCACGCAGTTAACCCAGACTGATCCGAGACTGCACCCAGGGATCCTGCAGTGCACGTAGTCACCGCGGACTAATCCCAGACAGCACCCATGTATCCTACAGTGCACACAGTCATCCCAGACTGATCCCAGACTGCACCCTGGGTTCCTACAGTGCACCCAGTCACCCCAGACGGAGCCCAGACTGCACACAGGGATTCTACAGTACACGCAGTCACCCCAGACTGATCCCAGACTGCACCCACGGATCCTACAATGCAGCCAGTCACACTAGACTGATTCCAGACTGCACCCAGGAAATCTACATTGCACGCAGTCACCCCAGACTGATCCCAGACTGCAGCCACGGATCCTACAGTGCACGCAGTAACTCCTGACTGATCCCAGACTGCACCCAGGGATCCTACATTGCACGCAGTCACCCCAGACTGCACCCAGGAATCCTGCAGTGCACGCAGTAACCCTAGGCTGATCCCAGACTGCACCCAGGGATCCGACATTGCACGCAGTCACCCCTGACTGATCCCAGACTGCACCCAGGAATCCTACAGAGCACGCACTCACCCCAGACAGATCCCAGACTGCACCAAGGGATCCCAGAGTGCACACAGTCACCCCAGACTGATCCCAGACTGCACCCAGGGATCCCAGAGTGCACCCAGTCACCCAGATTGATCGCAGACTGCACCCAGGAATCCTACAGTGCACGCAGTCACCCCAGACCTTTCCCAGACTGCACCCAGGGATGCCAGAGTGCACCCAGTCACCCCAAACTGATCCCAGACTTCACCCAGGAATCCGACATTGCACGCAGTCACCCCAGACTGATCCCAGACTGCACCCAGTTATCCTACATTGCAGGCAGTCACCCCAGACTAATCCCAGACTGCACCCATGGATCGTACAGTGCACGCAATCATCCCAGACTGATCCCAGACTGCACCCAGTAATCCTAAATGCAGCCAGTTACCCCAGACTGATCCCAGACTGCACCCAGTAATCCTACATGCACCCTGTCACCCCAGACTGATGCCAGACTGCACCCAGGGATCGGACAGTGCACGCAGTCAACCCAGACTGCACCCAGTAAACCTACAGTGCAATCAGTCACCCCAGACTGATCCCAGACTGCACCCAGGGATCCTACAGTTCACGCAGTAACCCCAGACTGATCCCAGACGGCACCCAGGGATCCTGCAGTGCACGCAGTCACCCCAGACTGATCCCAGACTGCAGACACGGATCGCAGAGTGCACCAAGTCATCCCAGACTGATCCCAGACTGCAACCAGGAAATCTACTGTGCACGCAGTCACCCCAGCCTGATCCCAGACTGCACCCAGGATTCCTACAGTGCACGCAGTCCCCACAGACTGATCCCAGACTGCACCCAGGGATCCTACAGTGCATGTAGTCACAACAGACTGATCCCAGACAGCACCCAGTCATCCTACAGTGCACGCAGTCACCCCAGACTGATCCCAGACTGCACCCATGAATCCTACAGAGCACGCACTCACACCAGACAGATCCCAGACTGCACCCAGGGATCCTGCAGTGCACGCAGTCAACCCAGACTGATCCCAGACTGCACCCAGGGAGCCCAGAGTGCACGCAGTCTACCCAGACAGATCCCAGACTGCACCCAGGGATCCTAAAATGCACCCAGTCACCCCAGACTGATCCCAGACTGCACCCAGGGATCCCAGAGTGCACCCAGTCACGCCAGACTGATCCCAGACTGCACCCAGGAATTCTACAGTGCACGCAGTACCCTCAGACTGATCCCAGACTGCACCCAGGGATCCAACAGTGCACTCAGTTAACCCAGACTGATCCCAGACTGCACCCATGAATCCAACAGTGCAGGCAGTCACCCCAGACTGATCCCAGATTGCATCCAGGGATCCTACTGTGCACGCAGTCACCCCAGACTGATCCCAGACTGCACCCAGGGATCCCAGAGTGCACGCAGTCACCCAGACTGATCCCAGACTGCACCCATGGATCCGACAGTGCACGCTTTCACCCCAGACTGATCACAGACTGCACCCAGGGATCCCAGAGTGCACCAAGTCAGCACAGACTGATCCCAGACTGAAGCCAGGAAATCTGCAGTGCACGCAGTCACCCCAGACTGATCCCAGACTGCACCCAGACATCCTGCAGTGCACGCAGTCACGCCACCCTGATCCCAGACTGCAGCCACGGATCCCAGAGTGCACCAAGTCATCCCAGACTGATCCCAGACTGCAGCCAGGAAATCTACAGTGCACGCAGTCATCCCAGACTGATCCCAGACTGCACCCAGGTATTCCAGAATGCACCTCGTCACCACATTGTGATCCCAGACTGCACCCAGTGATCCTACAGTGCACGCAGTCACCCCAGACTGATCCCAGACTGCACCCAGGGATCCTGCAGTGCTCGCAGTCACCCCAGACTGCACCCAGTGATCCTACAGTGCACGCAGTCAACCAAGACTGATTCCAGACTGCACCCAGGGATCCCAGATTGCACGCAGTCTAGCCAGACTGATCCCAGACTGCACCCAGGGATCCCAGAGAGCACCCAGTCACGCCAGACTGATCCCAGACTGCACACAGGTATTCTGCAGTGCACGCAGTACACCCAGACTGATCACAGACTGCACCCAGGGATCGTACAGTGCACTCAGTAACACCAGACTGATCCCATACTGCACCCATGAATACTACAGTGCAGGCAGTCACCCCAGACTGATCCCAGACTGCACCCAGGGATCCTACAGTGCACCCAGTCACCCCAGACTGATCCCAGACTGCACCCAGGGATCCCAGAATGCACCCAGTCACCCCAGACTGAACCCAGACTGCACCCAGGGATCCTGCAGTGCACCCAGTCACCCCAGACTGATCCCAGACTGCACCCAGTGATCCGACATTGAACGCAGTCACCCCAGACTGCACACAGGAATCCTGCAGTGCACGCAGTCATACCAGACTGATCCCAAACTGCACCCAGGAATCCTACAGTGCACACAGTCACCCCAGACTGATCCCAGACTGCACCCAGGGATCCTACAGTGCACGCAGTCACCCCAGACTGATCCCAGACTGAACCCATGGATCCTGCACTGCACGCAGTCACCCCAGACTGATCTCAGACTGCACCCAGGGATCATACAGTGCACGCAGTCACCAAAGACAGAACCCAGACTGCACCCAGGGATCCTACAATGCATGCAGTCACCGCAGTCTGGTCCCAGACTGCACCCAGGGAGCCGACAGTGCACGCAGTCACCCCAGACTGATCCCAGACTGCACCCACTGATCCTACATTGAACTCAGTCACCCCAGACTGATCCTAGACTGCACCCAGGGATCCCAGAGTGCACCCAGTCACCCCGACTGATCCCAGACTGCACGCAGGAAATCTGCAGTGCACGCAGTCAACCCAGACTGATCCTAGACTGCACCCAGGGATCCTACAGTGCACGCAGTCACTCCAGACTGCACCCATGTATCCTACAGTGCACACAGTCGCCCCAGACTGATCCCTGACTGCACCCTGGGATCCTACTGTGCACGCAGTCATCACTGACTGATCCCTGACTGCACCCAGGAAGCCGACATTGCACGCAGTCACCCCAGACTGATCCCAGACTGCACCCAGGGATCCCACAGCGCACGCATCACCCCAGACTGATCCCAGACTGCACATTGGCTTCCTACAGTGCACCCAGTCACCCCAGACTGAGCCCAGACTGCACACAGGGTTCCCACAGTTCACGCAGTCACCCCAGACTGAGCCCAGACTGCACACAGGGTTCCGACAGTGCACGCAGTAACCCCAGGCAGATCCCAGACTGCACCCAGGTATCCTGCAGTGCACGCAGTCACCCCAGACTGATCCCAGACTGCACCCACGGATACTACAATGCAGCCATTCACCCCAGACTGATCCCAGACTGCACCCAGGAAATCTACAGTGCACGCAGTAACCCCAGACTGATCCCAGACTGCACCCACGGATACT